>NW_027249305.1:0-283619 GCF_030848795.1 Temnothorax nylanderi | reverse complement strand
TAAATTTTAAGAGAAAATTCTCTCCGTGTATAAGCTGTAGGTTACTATATCAAAGAGTAATAACTGCTAATCTAGTTGTAGATTAAATCAGCAGGAAGGATCGAAATTAGATTTGCCGGGCAAAGGTTCCAATCGTTTCTTTCAGTGGTCCGATATATATTATTAATTAAATAGCACAATGTTCGCTCCGTTCCGTCGAGCACCGTCAATTTAATTGCTCGTGAAAAGTCCAGGAGATTCCGGAGGCAGTTTCCGGTCATGCGAGCGCGGCACGTGAATAATTCATCCGTTAGAATCGGCCGAGTGATATTCGTTTTCTTTCATTCGGACCGCGCCGACGCCGCGGCGGCCGCGGTAGCGTTTCAATTAGGGCGAAGCCCTTTCGATCAACCGACCTCCGCTAGTTACGAAAACTCTTGTTGATTCTCTGTGTACGTTCGAGGGTGAAAAAGAGCGAGATGAAAGGAATGACAGTATAAGGAATACACAAACGACAGACGGCCTTGCTAATTCGTGAACTCATTAAGCTTCGTTTTATTCGAGCTTTTCTCTAATACCAGTCGTTCCATCTTCACCGGCTTTTTGTTCGGCTCGATGTTGATTTTCCGAAGAAATCCGTCGCGCATAAAATCGTCCGATCAAAATCGACACTTGGAATATTTTCATATTTGCATCTTTTTAAATATTGTTAAAATATCAATGTTGCGTTTTCACACATTTTTATTTTAATGGTGCTTAATTATTATGTATATTATTCTTTCTAATTAATCGAAGCAACATTTGTTAAATATTGCGACTTTTAATTCACCAAGCCAAAAATTTAAATTCGAGATTCTACATGATATACAACGTTCACAATAAAATTTGCTAAAGAGAAATTTCCTTTAAATAATTTGTAGTATATGCATTCTTTAGGATAATCTATATAAATATGTCGATCTTGTATTGAAATTGATATCCGGTCTGTGTCAATAATATTTCTTTACAGTAGAATTAGAACGATGTTGAGTATTCTCTGTGTCTATACTCTATACCCGCGTTTCAAGGCATTAATATAAACTTCTACTGTTCTTGTGTACTTTGAGTCGATTAATCAAGACGGACAGCAATCAGGTTGATAATTAACCGCATCCGAGTCTATTAACGCCAACAATAAGCAGCCGCATTATGCCTTGGCTGTCCGCTATGAGAAATGCGCTCCGTTGCGCGACGTAAATTATCGATTCCGTAATTCCAACCTGTATCATTTACATTGAGCTTTACGTGATTACGGGCAATAACAAATGGTTAGCAACCAAATGCATTCTATATTATTTTGGTTTACGTGAAGCTTTGATTTTCAGAAGTATGTATATACATAATTTGATGGTTTTAAGAATAGAAATTATAGTTAAACATTAGTCGTTGCATAATGAAAAACCATAATTTGTTTTGATAGTATCTTAAGTTAAAATTTAATTTTTTTTAAATTAAAACAGCTGATTGTCGAAACTAATGTTGTTATAGAAAGATTTTAAAAACTAGAAGAAATCATTATTAAAATGGTTCTGATGATTTTCAAACATAAAAAATGTTATTATATAAAATGTATGAAGAGATACTATTTAATAGATTTTGAAAACTCGCAGCAACAATTTGTATAAAACTCCATCTTTCAAAAGATACTTTTATTCTTATATCGTTCTTTTATCATCCTATTTTTATTCTTTTATCGTCTTTTTCTGAAAATTAGAAAACATATCTTGAGATCTCAATCTATTACTATATCTCAGCTATCTTCTTTTGTAAACAGGATTGATTACCTTTTTGATTTGCCAACAGTTGTAATAAATGTTGGAAGAATTGCATAACATATACATTGGAGTTAAATACACGTCATCCGCAAAACACAATATATGTTAGCTTTATATAGAGCTGTCTTATTATACAACTAGTACTTGAGAGAAATGTCTTTTGACGTAAAAAGTTTCAGTTATTCTACATCTTTTATGAATGTTGCTGTTTAAAATGCTCAAAGCGCTATGATAAATTTAAACTCGGTAGGCGTCATTCAGCATATGAGTATATACATAACGAAGGAGTGTAAGATTCGAAAAACGCGGCCTCGTGTCTTTACACGAATACTTTGCAACGCAAATTGGTCTTACACGTGCCACACGAGGCGTTATACATAAGCATGTAGAAAGTTGCATGTGAGTTCATAAATCATTGAGTCATATAAAATGTTGATATGTTGTTACAATCTTAATTCGAAAGAGATGTTATTGATACAGTTGAACATTTTTTAAAGCTATTTTTGGGAATTATATTTATGCGATTTTTGAATATTTGAAAATGTAAAGGGTTTTATTTAATTATTCTTTCTCTTTAGGTAGTAATGCTATGTTATATATAGAACAAAGTAAAATTTATTAGAAACTCTTATAATTTTCTAAGTGCCAAAAATATCACGTTTAAAAATACAATAAATGTATAATTGTTTTAATTTTTAATGTACGCTTATGTAATTGACGCAAAGGATTTGAAACTCTTTGACATATACATTTTTTTAAGTCTTTTACATGAAAACTATGATGTTTCGTGGCCTCTCCAAAGCGTAAATAGAGATCATAAAAACATAATAAATACAATATTATTGTTAAAAACGTTTATTAATTACGCAATTTTTTGTTTTAATTTTTTAATTAAAATAGTAACATATTATTATCTACTTTTTTGACACTTTATATTGCCATGTAAAAGAGTATGTAATATTATATGAATGAGTGGAAATAAATTATATATTTTTTCATATAATTTTACATATTTTTTTTAAATGCAATTAATTGAAATATAAACGAGCCTAAAGAGATCAATTTGAAAAATAAAATTTAAAGAGACTCTGTAGAAAACAAGTTATTTATAATAAAAGAAAGGCTCAACTTTTGAAGATTTTAATTTTCAAAACTTTTATACAGTTCAAAAGAGGGGGATTTCATCTGAAGCGAATTCAATTAAGCTTCTCTCGCGAAAGTTCGTCGCGTACAAACACATCACCGGTCTCCTCGGACCGAAAAGTAAAGAACCTCGAGAAAAAGTCGGCAAAAAGTTCGACGCGGCAGATTTGCCGGTCTTCAACGTCAGTGACGTTTTATCGTGACGTTGTAATATCGGTAACGGTATAGTCATCAACGCGTAACGGGTTTTCGATCCCTTAATCCGCGCAATTAATCACGATCAGCCGCGGGGGCGACTTATCGCTTTTTATGAAGACATTCGGAAGTTAATAGATCGTATCACGAGAGGTCCGCGCATTAATATTTATAATTTTCCACTTCCGTACCGTCTAAAAAGTCATCAGGACGTCGCGCGCGGACGTCGGCGATGACGTCGCGTCGGATTAACCGGCGCATTATGCACGCTATAATGTAACACGAGTTGCTTTTATGAATAATGCATAGCCGAAGGAACAGCGGGAGCCTGTAGTGGAGCACCCACTTCAGATCAGCCAGGCAAGACAAAATTGAATCTTAAGTGTACGTTCTAAAAAGCTCCGTCAATCCACTACTCGTCGTCGACCTAGTAACGAGCACCGCCTTTTTTATCTTCATCCCCCGGCAGACTCTATTGCTATTAATTGTTAACCGTGTGACGAAAGTACTTAGCGCGCTCGATTGAGTATTTTTAATTCAATATCGTACTTTACTCGAAAACTTTAATGATTTATCAATTAATAGATTGCATAGATTATTTTAATTTGAAAATGACGTTTATATATATATATATATATATATATATATTTAATAATATATGCAACGTGACACATGATACATGTTAAATTTGAAATTTATTGAAAGATGTCTGTATATTTAGCACCCTGAAAACCTGGGGCTCTAAGTAAATTGACACAGATCGACAAAGACTAATTAGAATAAATAAAGAGATATAGATGATTGATATCGGTAATGAGAATTAATATGGAATAAATAAAAAGATACAATTAAATGTTGGCTGTTCTTCCGAAAACATCCGTGCTCCGATTTAGGTGAAACTTTGTGAATAGGTTCCTTTTAGATAAAAAAGACATATACCAAAAGGATTTTTTGCGACTCCAAGGTTTAGCAACTTTTTTAACATTTTTAACTTGCTGCCTCCGCGCATACATTTTCCACGCGAAACGAGGTGCCACATGGGTTTACAACTTTCCACGCGTGGAAAGCCCACGCATGTATTTTGAAGGCACACTATGTGTCTAGTTTAATAATAGTGGAGCCCCCGCAGGGGGGCGGAACCTACTGCCTTCACGCATACACTTTTCACGCGAGACGAGTTGTCACATGGGTTTACAACTTTCCACGCGTGGAAAGCCCACGCATGTATTTTGAAGGCACACTATGTGTCTAGTTTAATAATAGTGGAGCCCCCGCAGGGGGGCGGAACCTACTGCCTCCACGCATACACTTTTCACGCGAGACGAGTTGTCACATGGGTTTACAACGTTTCTGATTTTCTGAAGTTTCGCCAATGATGTTTATGTTATGACTTTGACGGGTATGACTTTATGGTTGTTTACATTACTTGAGAGCTGTTTTGGTTTGTAATATACTGAGTTAGTTCGCTCGTAATATACTGAGTTAATTCGAAAAAATATTTAAAAAGTTGCTAAACTTTGGAGTCGCAAAAAATCCTTTTGGTATAAGTCTTTTTTATCTAAAAGGAACCTATTTACAAAGTTTGACCTAAATCTGAGCACGGACGTTTTCGGAAGTTTCGCCAAATGTTGATTTCATTAGACTTGAGAAATTTAAATTATAATATATTGAAATTTTTAAAATAAAATAATTATGCTCAGGAATTTAGAAAACTGAAAGTGTGAAAAATTATAAATTAAGATACATTAATAATTTCATAAATCAGAATATAAAGTGTAGGATTAAAATGCTCATTGTTGTAAATTATTTTGGTATTATTAGTTAATTTTATAAGCTATATTGACTCATTCTAGTAAGAATGACTTTGTCTTGATTGGCATCTGTCACGAGATTAATTAATTCAAGTGCTATCTTATTATTTGAAGCTGCGTCGAAATTACGGGAAGCGCCGTTAGATCCGCTCGGTTGAAAATACTCGCTCGAGCGTGCCGAATTTCTTCCCCAACGTACCAATTACATGTCACTTAATTTATACGCAACACATGTAAAGCGCGTAATGTATGATTACGGTCCCGAATTTACTCACGTTGTCGTGCGAGCAGTCGCTAGCCTGTACATAACATCGTACCAAATATCTCTGGCCGTGTAATTGCATGTCCAATCACAGAATTGTTATTACTTCGCATAAACCGCGTCAAAGATCGTATATTTATATGCGCGTTTTTCGCTCCATTTCTATCTCGAGTATTTCTAGCTACAAGTATATTAGAGATTTCATTAGACATAATATACCGGTTATACAGATCGTCGCAAAGTTGCAAATATTTTTAAGAAACATTTTTTCTTTATTACAACGTGTTAATTTTCTTTTTAATTTTGCGCCTCCAATTATCTTTTTATGCGTCAGAAATTTTTCGAACTTAATCATTCACGCACATTAATTTTATACATCTAGAGAATGTTTTCCATGATACACTATACTTCCTGAAGTTTATTATTTAAACGATTAATTCATCATCGTAGTCTCGGTTTATTTTTTTTGCAAAAATCGACCGCTTTCTCGCTCGGCTAACACAGATTTTGCGACATTCTGTATAATCGCCTTGTGTATATAACTACTGATGTATATGTATATACTCTGTATCGTCTATATCAACCACTTATTTCCGGTCCGAAATCTTATCCCGTCACAGTGAACAAGATTAATTGCGTATTATTCGTTATCCGCGTCGAGCCGCGTCGATTACAGCCGGCCGGATGATTAATCGATGTGGAAATCGAGCGCTTCCCACTTCGTTAATAACTTGGTAAAGATTCTCCGCCGCGTCTGTCCGAGTTACGATTTTGCCGTCAATTCGCATTGATTAATTGGTGTCCAACAGGTACGCTGATCGGCTAAAGGCTACCGGGAGCACCACGTTACGATTGTCTCGATTGATCGTCACGGAAAGTTCGCATGACGCAAATTGTCAGCGGTCATCCCGTTCATCGTCGCGACGTGAAACTAGTAGTGTCAAAATTTACAAAAAATACACTTGAAATCTTTTTCTAAAAAAAGACACTGGTGACGTTTGGATAAACACCAACTAAATTGTATCTTCTATTATTCTTTTTTTCTTATGACCGCAACGGTTTTGTTTCTAACAAATGTTTTCCAATGTAAACCTGTTTCTCTGTATGTGCAACATTCATGTTTCCAGTTACTGTTATTGTTACGTTTTGGAAACATTTAATAATTTCATAAATATTGGAAACTATTCTCCTAAAATATGTAATGCATTTAAAAAATAATTGCTAATGTGCATCGTGATTGTTTTCTCCAAGCGCGATTAATTCGCTGAAAGTCAAACCATGTTTGGTGAAGCAGACAACAATTGACATGTGTATATATATCTAATACGATTGTTTGTGTATCTTGTATCATGAACATGTCGATACATTTGTGAAATGTCCTGTAGAGAGTTTCTTCCTATTGTAAGGTAAGAACTAATAATGTACAGATCGTCTCTCTCTTTAATTCCCGACTTCGTTTTATCTATCGTTGGCCGTTTTCGTATTTTCGTCGTTGGTGGCACAAGATGTATCGTTCGAAACATGCACTTTTCTGATTTCCAGAGCACTTTATATAAATGTGTGTATTAATTTATATATGCGTAATTATTAATTAATGTTTCTTATAGTTCTTCCATAGACAATCTCGATTCTCGAGTTTCGCAATAAAATCTAATTTCCCGAAAATTATCGAGAAAACATATGCGAACGTGTGATCTTATTCTCTCGCGCTTGGGACACTCGTTATCACGGTAACAATTTGACGGGAAATAATTGCGCCGAAAATTGCATTGCCCGCGGGGGCTCATTAGTTTTCCGCTTCGCCGATTCCCGCGCGCGCAAAACGCGAGCGCGGATTCGCTCGAATGCGAAATCGTCGCACGCGCGCCTTCGCGCGTGCATTCGAATTGTTTGATGTTCGAGGGAATGTGACGCATCGACGTTTGTGAGTTAATTCGTTTTCGTCGGTGATGCGCGCAGTATGCGCGTCACTTCGTCAATTTGCAGGCTTTCCCCCCGAGGTTATTGGATCGGTCGAAGCGCTATGAAGCTCATCGGTTTTTACGGTCGGTAGTACGGTATATATTCCTTCGAAAATCGCTGAAATCTGATTTTATTATACGCGCGTTCGAAAGGTTGAGCAAGGAAAACGAGGGGATCGTGAAATATTAAAATATCACTGCTTACGTATATACTGATGAGTTTATAAAATACGTATATATATCGTGATTTATTTAAATAAGTATAAGTTAGTTCAATGCAGTTTGTGCTTTGTATTACTACTAGGGAATTGTTAATTAGGAAACAGAAATTAGTATAGGATATATATACCTATACTGATAAGTATAGGAGTTAATTTTTCTAGCATTATGAGCGAAAGAGGGTTTTCCATCTCAAGTCGAAATAAGCTTTAAATGATATACTTGCAATTATTTGCTGCTAATTAGGAAAACTATATTAAAAATGCATTTTACCAGGAAATAACAATTAAAATGAACAAATCGAAGGCATCACGTGTAATAGTATGCGATAACAGTATCATGAATTAATTCAATGTACTACTAAAGAGTGTCATTGCTTTTTGACTAAATAAAAGTTACTCGTATGAAAGACTAACGAGTAACAATTTCAAAGGCGTAGCGTTGTAGAAAAGAACAATGGCGCGGTAGATCTCTATTAGTGCTTCATTTCCACATCCATCCACACACACACATACATCGATCGCGCGAGTAGTATGGAAGTTTAGGAGGAGGTCCGTAGAAAAGCATTAGCATAGGCGTACCTAGCGTGCAACAATGTAGTGTGTGCTTGTGGTTGTGGATTTCAGCAGGCGTACAGTCAGTACATCCCGGCTACAAGGGCCCAAGTGTCCGGGGCCCAGGGTGGGCAGACGGGGGTCGCCATGGATGGCACTTACCTCGTCGAGGCCTCGTTCTGAAAAAGTCTCCCCTCGCGCACTGTAAAAACGACACCGTAAAAATCGAACCGGACCGAACAAAGAAAACAAAAAAAAAATACATAGCGAATACAAAAAAGTAATAAGTGAAAACACGACACCGCTGTGTGTCGCACGACGCATGAGCGATTACAGTAAACTGTCGAGAAGTGCATTAGAGGATGCATGCGTGTCGGCAAAACAGTATAAATATGTGTATAACGCGCTAGAAATTCGGAGCTTTGCGAACGAGAACTGAGACACGCTCGACGTAAAGCAGATGCAATTTAGAGTTCAACCAAAGGGAAGGTAAAAAAGATTTATGTATATATAAATACATTTTTCTCTCCGACACAGAGAGAGAAGGGAGAGAGAACGAGAGAGAAAGGAAGCGGCGGATACGTACGAGTAATAGGGCGAGAAATTGAATAAGAGGGAGAGAAACAGTATAAGAGAGATATATATCATATATATATAGAGCGAAAATAAAAAATACGTATATATCTGTATCTCTCTCGACCTCGCCGATCGTTCGCGATCTAAGAAAATTAACCGCAAAAAAACCCACAAATAACACAAGCAAAGACACACACAGTCGCGCGAAATCCACAAAGTCAATCAATCAAATTCTTCTATTTCATCATTTCCGTGCCACCACCGACCCCCTACGACGTCGACGACGACGACGACGACGACGGCGACGACGACAACACGACGTCGGATCATGACGCTGCCGTTTGGACAACGATCCGCCCGTTGACAACGATCGGCGCGCTGCCTCATCATCCTTCATCATCCTTTTCATCATCGTCCTCCGGAACACGGTGGGCGAAACCGCCATCGATGACAACGACGACGACGAAAACTTCGACGATCATGAAAAAAATAACAACAAAAAAAAATATACGAAATTTGTGGCGACGAATAACGTAATGGATAATGGCATTAATGCCTGATCGATCGATTGAAAAATCATGTCAATCAGAGCCTGTCCTATCAACTTACCTCGAACGAGAGCAAGGACAGAGTGGTGCTCATATACGGCGACCGTATACAGGTGCGGAAAAAGGTAAAGAAACCATGTTTGACCGACAATTGTAAAAAAAAAACGATGATAATGATAATGCTGATGACGATGAGGCTGATAAGATATCATACGTATATGTGGTAGAGTTTATGTGTGATGTATCAAGTGTCTGGATTCGCGCGCTTCCCTCCGTGCTCTGCCGTGACGTGAAGAACGTATCAGGATCCCCTCAGCTAACCCCATCCCTCGCAGTGCTCGATAATGCTTTTAAGAGTGATCAATCTCTGGATTGGCTTCCTCGGTGTCCGCTTTCACCCTCGAAAAAAAAAAGAATCCTCTCTGCTCGCTACGCTTATTTAGGGGTTTTTGCATCCCTTGGAAGCTCATCGATATATATGAGGCTGTGCATATATATACTACTTAGTGTGCAATTTGCTTCTTGTGGTTATGGATGTATGGCTGCCTTGCTTTCAAAGAGATGGTTGGACGCTTTTAGGAATATGCCAGCATTTTAACGATAGCTTTCCTGCGCTAATTTTGTTTCGAATATTTTACTTCATATTTATAGACGACTTTTTATAATTTTCAATATTTTTAGTATTTTCAAATATATATATGAATAAGAATAAATGTGATGATTTTTTCACATATTTTTATTACTTTTTTGTTATATTTTTTAAATTACAAATGTATAATTTGTATATTTAATTTGTTATCACACATTGATATATTTTTATTTGACAAATTTCATTGATTTACAATTTTCTTAATGCATAAATTACGCAAGTTGCAAAACTTTCTCAAATTTGCGTTTAAGAACATTTCCTACTTTAATGTCGTTTTACAGAAGAATGTGTTTAATAAGAAATGTAATGGAAGTGCGAATTAATTATCATAAATCTTTCGGTTGGTTCTCGAAATAGCTTGCTTAATTAATTTTTTTACATACTGGCGATTGACGATATTTTTCTTTTCTGTCGTTTTTTTATTAAATTTTTTTTATGCTCGCAAAACTGGCAAAGTTTTTTATGAGATAACATTTATCAGCGAGGAAAATTCAGGAAGAATTTATTTCTCTTCCTCGCCGGTGAAGAGAAATCCTACGAAGTACTTTTTTACCTATTTGTGCAATTTGCTATGTTTCTAGTTTATTAATTATAGTTTTTTACGAATAGTAAATGCATACAAACCACAGAGTACTGAAATTGTTAATCTAAAATATTAAAAAAAGACTAAACTAATCTAAAATATAAAAAAATGACTTAACTATCTCAAACAAACATATAATTTTATAAATAAAGAATTTATACATTAGGTAATATAAACTGTTATTATTTGTTTAATTTAATCGCTTTCTATAATTTTATTTATATTGTGACAATAATATGTATTTACGATTTAATTCTTGTTTTCGATAAAAAAATCATGTGCCTAACAAGTCATTGCCTTTAAATTAATTATAACAATTTTGTGTTTTACGATTAAATTAAAATCAAATATTTTGTATAATTTAGTATATTTATTTTGTAATTTATTTAGTATAATATCAAACAAGTTTGAGCTGGATTTTTCTGATTATATGCACAAAATATAAACAATTTAAATTACGGATGTAAATACTAAATTCAAACATTGATAAATATATTGCTGGAAATAATTCCAACATAACATTTTTTATTTAATAGATAATAAAAAAATACCTATTCATTTTAAGATTTCCAATAAATTTCTCTATCGTATTTTCCATTTTTTGGATCATATAATAATTTAAATCATATGATCCAAAAGTGGAAAATACGATAGAAATTTATCAGAAATGATAGAATAGATATTTTTTTATTATTGGTTCATATCTGTATGTTATGGATAGAAATCTCTATTTGTTTATGAATAAAATATATTCTGAGTTTATCGAGCCTCCTCAGAATTTTTGAAGTTCCGAGACAAGATTTTGTTTTCTGGGAGTAGGATACTAGCCTACTGCCCAACACCCCAACACCCCTAACTTGGATGGGTCAGTTTCCTCTCCAAATGCAGAGAGGTTGTCGTGGCTAGATACTCTCGGTGTCTTTAGCCGGATTTGAACTCGGAATTTCGGCTCACTAGAGCAGCGCACATTCTTCTACGCTACGATTGCCACGTTTTTTAGTTATAAACAACAAAAATAAGGCTGTATGTAAAAGTTGTTCTGAAGAGATTTCATATGTAGCATACTTTATATATCTAGAAAAACATATATAATTTTGTCCAGACAAAATAGCGATAGTCCATGAGTGAGTATATATATACAAAAATTAACTTATTAATATATTAAGAAATATAAAATAGACATAGCGATAAAACAATTAATTGCTAAAGAAAAATGTAATAGATGCAAGTTTTCATAAAAGCACTTATATAAAAGTGTGCAAGTAGAAACTTGCTCATTGCTTCCTCATAGTTTTTAAGTGTGCAAGTAGAAACTTGCACATTGCTTCCTCATAGTTTTTAAATGTGCAAGTAGAAACTTGTACATTGCTTTCTCATAGTTTTTAAGTGTGCAAGTGGAACTTGTACATTGCTTTCTCATAGTTTTTAAGTGTGCAAGTGGAAACTTGTACATTGCTTTCTCATAGTTTTTAAGTGTGTAAGTAGAAACTTGTTTAAGTGAGCAAGTAGAAACTTGCACATTGCTTCCTCATAGTTTTCAAGTGTGCGAGTAGAAACTTGCACATTGCTTTCTCATAGTTTTTAAGTGTGCAAGTGGAAACTTGTACATTGCTTTCTCATAGTTTTTAAGTATGCAAGTAGAAACTTGTTTAAGTGAGCAAGTAGAAACTTGAACACTCCTTTCTTATAGTTTTTAAGTGTGCAAGTAGAAACCTGTACATTGCTTCCTCTATGAGGAAGCCTGTTTTTTTATGCATAATTATTAGTAGATATTTATTAATTTGGCTTCCTCATAGAGGAAGCAATGTACAGGTTTCTACTTGCACACTTAAAAACTATAAGAAAGCAATGTTCAAGTTTCTACTTGCTCACTTAAACAAGTTTCTACTTGCATACTTAAAAACTATGAGAAAGCAATGTACAAGTTTCCACTTGCACACTTAAAAACTATGAGAAAGCAATGTACAAGTTCCACTTGCACACTTAAAAACTATGAGGAAGCAATGTACAAGTTTCTACTTGCACATTTAAAAACTATGAGGAAGCAATGTGCAAGTTTCTACTTGCACACTTAAAAACTATGAGGAAGCAATGTGCAAGTTTCTACTTGCACACTTTTTTTATGAATAGAGTATCATTAAAGATAGATTGGTGTTGTATTTGGCTTGATATCTCAAAATTTGCGGAAATTAGAGCAATCACGTAGATTTTTTAAAACAGAAATTGGTAACCTCTTTATTATTAGCAATTTTTATTAATTCTATTATATTCTTCAATTTTTTCTACCCCTATTTCATATATAATTCTTTAAAATTTAATTAATCAGTTCTTGAGTTATAGAAATTTCAGTAAACTTGGCTGTTTTTTTTTTTAACAGAAATTGGTAACTAATCAAGCTAATCCAGAACTAATCTTAACGAATTATATATGAAATAGGGGTAGAAAAGACTGAAGAATATAATAGAATTAATAAAAATTGTTAATAATAAAGGAGTTACCAATTTCTGTTAAAAAAAAACAGCCAAGTTTACTGAAATTTCTATAATTCAAGAACTGATTAATTAAATTTTAAAGAATTATATATGAAATAGGGGTAGAAAAAACTGAAAAATATAATAGAATTAGAAATAGATCGATATCTCAAATATTGAGAAAGCTATAGCGTAAAACACGCTTTTCTGAAAAATGAAAATCCCCTTAAAATCCATACCGGTCGACGGATTTTAATAAAATTGGAGGAGGACATACTTTCTATGATACTCTATTTGTGTGCAAAACTTCAAACCGGTATCTAAAAAATTGTAGAAGTAGATGCGTGTACAAAAAATCCGTACACACACACACACACACACACACACACACACACACACACACACACACACACACACACACACATACATACATACTTCCGGACATTTTCTACTAATATGATTTCTCGACATTTTAGAACATTCTAAATCTATTTCCTTTAAAATCTCGAAAAATTTTTTTTTCACCATTACAAAGCTTCCTCTATGAGGAAGCAATATTTACAATTTCGATCAGAAGTGTTTTCCATTATACCTAATATGTATGTTTCTAAGTCATTAATATCGAAAATGACCTGTCAAAAATTGTATCGAAATATCCGTGATAGGTGTCTAGATCGATTTCCGAAAATAGAAGAGAATAAGACAGAAGAGTCATCATATAAAATATTATTTAATTGTTAAAGAACTGCAAAAGAACTTTTTTTAATTGCTCACATGTACTAACTTTTACGCGTTATAAACATATGAAAAAATTAAAGCTTTATTTTAAATGTTTATCTATTTAACATAATTATGACAAAAATTTCTTATTTTCTTCTTGTCTTGTTACTTTGACTTTTCTGTGATCTTTTAATAATACAACTATAATCACACATACATTTACAATGTATCAACCTATAGTTGGCATAAATTAGAACTTCTACATTAATTTGTCTATATAACTCTGTCTATATCCGGAAAGAGTGTACTAAAAATATGCTGCTGCTGATCATTCTGTTTGTGTTTATTCTAAATCTTGCTTCTCACTAAGAACGCAAAGTTATTTTTGTTTAATATTTATTACAGACATAGTTATTGTTTTTTTGAAATATTGCTCTTTTCAACAATTTTACTCATTTTTATATACCATTAAATATATTTATGATTTAATTATTACTATTGACATAATGAGAAATAAATGTAAAAAATATAGTATTTCTTTCACGATTTTTCTTTTTTAAAGATACTTTTACATTCTTATATTTAATTAAATTAGAGCACGTTACACAATTCACTTTTCACATTATCTTACATTTTAAAAACAAATTTTAGAAATAATATTTAAACATACCACAATGAGTAAATGAACTGTACATACAAATATTATACATAATTAGATCAGGCCGAATATGGCCGAGTATGGCCGAAATAAATAAATAAATAAATATGATAAGCGTGTACTATATGTGTGTGTCGTGATCAGATCTAAATTAAAAACATTATTTGTTTTAACCAACAAATTCATTAAATCGACTTAACTGGCGACGAATATAAATCATCGTCCTGACAATTCGACCATTGGTTTTGGTCAGATTAATCGTCAAGACATTTCGACCATGGGTTTTGATCCTTTTAAAAAGGACGATTAATCTGATCAAAACCAATGGTCGAATTGTCAGGGACGATTTATATTCATCATCAGTTAAGTCGATTTAGTGAATTTGTTGGTTAATCATCACTGGTAATATACAATATATCTTTGTGGTTTATTATTTGTTTTCATTATTTTATTATATTCTGAGATTTAGTAACGTCAAGTTTTTTTGCATTAAATATTTTTTAATGTTAATTGAATATTATATACACTTAAAATTTAAATATCTTCTATTATCCTGGTGGGTTTAAAAGTGTTTAATTTTTTAAAACGTTTATCATATTTTCTCTTTTTATTTGATGCAATTTCCTGATTTCAACACTTTTTTGGAAAAACATTTAAAAAATTTTTTAAATTATGAAATGTTGAGTAACACTTATTATTCACCGAAACATTCTTCTTATGGAAATCAATACCATTTATGTTACCATGCACAATTATTTTATATTTGTGATTAGATATATTAAAACAATTTTCAATTGTACAACAGTTTCTCGTATCGGCACGTACACTTGGCGACTTTTTTAATATTTTTTTTAAAGGTGGTTTCTTAATGATTTTGTATTTTACGTGAAAAGTGCACTCATTGCAGTTATTAATCTAAAGAAATATCGGGGAGCTATCGCATCGTTAGTTTCTGATGGAATGTATATTTCAGCATTGGAATTAGGGCGCTTTACTGTCCTCGTGAAGCGCGCGTCAAATTTCGCTAATCTGATCTTGTTGGTGAATACCAAAATTAATGACAGACATTAACGCTATGATGCGCCGACTTTGCACTTTTTTTTTCTTTACAGCATAACGCCTCATCACCGTGCAATCTCTGCGGTCCCCTGCGATCTACAATATCCTTGTCGCACTTCTCCTTTTGTTTAAACTTCGAGCACAAAATAGGAGTTGCTCGAACGAGAAGGGCCGTAAAGGAAAAAATGCGCTGTTTTTTTTTCGAAATCACCCTCGGATTATATTTTCTGCTTTCAGCCGTTGGTTTACTCATTCTTTTTGTGAAATTTGTCTGCTTGGATAAGATTTTCCCGTTTACACTTTTTTTAAACGAGAGAAAAATTGAATACCATTAGCGTAAAAATCGCGTGTTACATTCTTTAAAACTGTTTTTCAAACAGTTCCTTACATTTTTGAAAATATGACTTCTTAAGTGTGTAACTTCTTGTAAGCACATACATCAATTTTCTGAAACTGGGGCAACCTTAATCATTTTGTGATTTCGAAGTAGTGCATCACCGCAGTAAGTCATTCTACTATCGTTAATAAACGCTTTTATAACAAGTTCTTTGATGTATGATAAATTGAAATCGATTTTGCTTAATTAAAACTCTATTAATATTTTATGGAAATTAGATAAAGAACAACATTTTGTACTTTTATTTCTTTTATATTCTTTAAGTTATGAAAATTATATTTTTTCATCAAAGAAAGATTAACTTTAAATTGATCAAAAAAATGAAAATAATCGTGCAAAACCTGAAATAATTTTTTATGCAACGCCATGTGTTTCCTATTTGCTTTTAAACTGCAAAATAATGTGATTTCTAGTTTCGAGATACTGATATTTTCTCAGACAGATAAATTTAAATTTGTTTGCATCCTCACTCCCTCGTGAACTCTTCGTATTTTTTTTTAGCTAAACAGAAATGTGGCAGGCAAAAAATTTAGGAGGAGCGGGAAGTTAAGGTATATAAAGGTTCGTAAAGAAAGACATATACAACAGCTACGGAATAGGCCGTTAGTTTTTCTTCTGCTTCTCTTCTCTTTCCTTTTCTGCAGTTTCATGACTTACTTCGAGACGATTTAAAGGCATCGGCGATTGTGTGAAATAGAAGTTCCGCGTCTCTTTCGAGATTTTACGGCCTGAAAAATACCTTTGTTTTGTCGAACGCTCGCTTTTTTTCCTCTTTTACGTTTCTGCCACACATTTTACGCGTGCGACACGAAAATATTTTTTTAAATGTTTCGTAAACGCGATAGAGAACTGTTGTTACGCGACTTGTCGTATCTCTGTTTTGTCTGTTTAATATTTTAGGAATAAATTTATGCTTTACGAATGCGATTGATTCAACGCGACGAATGTTTTGGTGCTGCATATATTTTATAAAACCGTACTTTTAATATTACTTAACAAAAGTGGTAATATGTAATTAATTAAGAATTGTATTTAGAAAAGAAAAATGAAATCGTCATAAGTTTTACGACTATAACGCACGTAATTCGTTGGATTAAAGTTATATATTTTAAACGTTACGTAACAAAAGTACAGTTAAACAAACGAGTTTGCCTTACTTGCGTCGTTGTTGATTTAATTTAAAATAATTAGAGATTATATGCAAGTGATCAAAGTAGTCAGTGATTATCAAAAACTGCGTATTTTGCTATTCAGGTTGCAAAAATGTTTGTTCAAACGTATGTTATGGAACAAACGACCCATTTGCAATTTTAATTAGAATATTGTGGCTGACTTGTAATTCTTCACTGTAAAACGAAAGATAAATAAATCCATTTTGTTTATTTTTCAAAAATAATCGAGACAGCATCGTAGCAAACTTTAGGACAAAAAAGAGATTTTCTACATCACCTATACTTTACAATCTTTGTTTATGCTTTTTATATTTATTTTATATTTATTATAATTTCTATACTTTACGTTATTTATTTATTATTTTTTAATAATTTATTAATTATTTCCTGAATGCATTTATGTACATCTTTAAATATATATTTTACATTTATTTTATTTAAATATACTTTTATATAGAAATATATTTAATTATCTAATAATTTTGTCTAATTTATCACCCCAAAAAAATATTCTATTCATAAGTGGGGAATTCCTCTAAGCATTTTCTCTAAGTAAAAAATCTTACATGAAGCATATTTTTCTTTAAGTAAGACGTATTACTTTATAAAAGAGTGGATGCGTGAGTTTTAATAGTTATAATCAAGAGTAAATTCCTTTATAGCAAGTTCTATTATAATCTAGACTGTTTTACTTGTAGTGACAAAGATGTGTTACACGCGAAGTGTAATTAGATTAGATTACGAAAATGACTATCAGAGGCAAACGCTGCGCATTTATTTCAGTCGGATTTACTATCGCTCGCTCGCAGCCGTGGTACATTAACCGAATCCTCGTAAAAGTGTACTAAATTTCGCATAAACCTGCCGGCGCGTCAATACAGAGAATAAATTTAACCGTAAAAACCGCCTTTACGGCTGTCGTCTAAATCGAATGCATTTAAAGGCGTGACGTAAAGTTTTGCTTAAATGTCCAATGCTTATCTTGCGGATTGACTTGATTAAGTCATTAACCCGTCTTTTATGATTCTCTCTTTCCGGTAAATCGACGACTATTAAATCTCAAATCTCTTGTCTTATATTTTTACTACAAAGACATAAAATAAATTCAAGTAAAATTAAAAGTAAAACTAAGTAGAGTAAAAAATAAATACTAACAAGGGGAAGCTCAGGTAACTCACCCTGGGATTTCGATGCCAATTTTTTTGGTTATTCTGGAGGTGAAAAAAAGAGATACGTGTCCCGGCGTTTGATTGAATAGGCCTTAGTTTCGGAGTAATAAATTTGTGAAAATTGAAATTTATTTATTTTTATTTATTTTGATGATACTGATATAGTATGCAAATTTTCGAAGTAGAAATTTTATTATCACATTATAAACATTAATGTAAATTTAATTTTAAGGGACTTTTAATTCAAGTAGTAATATTTGAAATAATAAATAAGTAATAATAATATAAGTTATTTGTAATGGGTAACATATAAAGGTAACGTATTCGAATTTTTAATCGTTTAAATTTAAAATTTTATTGGAAATAATATTAACGGTATTTTAAATTTCTAGTTTTTAAAATAATTAGTAGTAGGGGAAGAAGAATAAACAAACATCGGAATGTGAATGTGAATTTTTTAATTACAAAATTCAATTATTTTGATGAGGAACAATTACTTGGATGATAAACATCATAAAAACATTTAAAACATATACATTTTTTCATCATCAAAATTCATCAAAATAAATGAAAATAAATAAGTTTGTTGGAGTAATTGTTGGAAAAATTATATGTATATATATAGATATATATATATATACAGAAACTAACATAAGGCCGTCAAAGACCTAGGCTTGGATCGCATGGCTTTTGATTCTAATTGATTGTATATTGTTACGATCCTATTTCTCTTATTATTAAAAATAAATAAATTTCAATTTTCACAAATTTATTACTCCGAAACTAAGGCCTATTCAATCAAACGCCGGGACACGTATCTCTTTTTTTCACCTCCAGAATAACCAAAAAAATTGGCATCAAAATCCCAGGGTGAGTTACCTGAGCTTCCCCTTGTAAGTAAAGAAAGAAGTAAATAATAATTTTATGTTTATTACATATACATATTATATATGTATATCAATCGATATAAACAAAAAATTTTACTGTCGACCTTAAAGGATTTCTATAAATATTTTAATACAAGATCTTCTAATTTCTAATTCTCTTATAAACTTCTAATCTGATTAACACAGTGCTTACTTCTGTGTTTGCTACATAAAGACCGTTGACGCAATTATTAAGTAATGCACCCAGAAATAACGCGAGTACCTATTCCATTTAGTCGCTTGCATTACGTTTATCGATCGCGCTTCCTGCATTTGCATTTACATGCGATAAATTTGTATCCGGCGGATTATATTGTATTGGTATTACCGCAGATTATGCCCATATCGCAATCGGCTAGCTTGATTATACGGAGTGTCCACAGACTCCACAGTATCAAATTTTCATATGAATAACCCATGTGTACTTTTTATATATATGTACATATAAATTTGACAGAACTTTTTTCAGAGATTGATTTCAGAAATTGCTTTTTAGGAATAGGTCGTGCGTGAGAAGATTAGTTGATTAAAATCTATTCAGATTTGTCTCTTAATACTGTCTTTAATCACAACATTTTCTAAGTCTCTATAGTTTACGCGGATACGTCTATGCCCTAGCGAGTAGCAGTGTCGAATAATCGTCTCTCTGTCTCCGGCATCTCGCGATAGTTTTCTCCTCTCAGGACTTCGTGTCCTTCAAGAAGTCGGTCGTCACGTCTCGATCGGTTTAACATTAATGTTTATTGTTTGTGTCTTGACTTTATCGTTCCCGCTTACCGTCACTTATATTTATGTTTTCCAATCTAACGTTTTTCCCTGTTTTTCGACCTCGTTATTTCTTACTTTAGATTCAAGATCTTTCGGCGGTTAAATGTGTGACGATATAATCGCCACAGCTTCTATTTGCATCTCTTCTTTGGTTTTATCGACGCAATAAGCAATTAATTAATTTAATTAATTAAGCATACGCTTAAGAATACGATAAATAATAGTATTAAATATAGTGAAGTTTTGTAGGAAGCTTCGTAACGTACTTCGCATATACCTATTTATAGTTTGCATTTTCGAACATTGAAATGCAAGTCACTTCGTTTCCATATTTTTCGCGGCTTTCCGCTTTCGCGCATGAAGTCAGAGAGACGCCGGTAATTTTTAGTGTTCTTATTTGATCACTTGACCGCGTATGAAGCGGTTATGCGTTTTATCGCGGTTTTATGTAGAAATAATTTCAGTCGGTATTGCGTCGCGTACCTAAAAGATTCATAATGGGGGCACTTCTATGCAAGCTGTTCTGCGTTTTGCTGCTTTAATAAATTCGTCGGGTATTATTAGAAGAATGTGCCTCGAATATCTGTGGACGTTTATGTGGCCGTGAGAGAAATGAGAGATGCAAATAGCTTTGTCATAAATTTCATTTTTATTTAAATTCCAATAATCTTGTTTTCTTTTCAAATGGAAATAATAATTTATTTCGCGTTTAACTTGACGTTTTCGTCCCGTATAGGATTTCGCTAGGATCTTGTTATCATCCAATCATAAAAACGGGAAAAATTACATAATTTAGAACAAAGTTATTTAATTAAAAAGTTATTATTATAATTTGCTATTGCTATAATATGTTAAATAATTGATCAGTCAAATTATAGTTGAATAGTGAAATCAATTACAAGAGAGCAAATTATAATTATTTATACATTTTATCAACTGATGTCAGGTACTTACATGATCGCCACGTGAATTTCTAAGCGAAATAGTGCATCTTTACTATGAGTAAAAAAGTATATAATATGTTACGATCAAGAGATTGAGTTTTTAAAAATAAAAGAAAAATTTTGAAGATGGTTCATACTGTATACTTAATGATCTGCGAATATTAGCGATTATTGCTACTAGCTCTACTATTACTAGTTGCCTATTTCTCAGGAGAATTCAACGCCTCTCTAGAATTATTGCCTTAGACTTAGACGGGTATTTGGCCTATTCTCGAGCACGCCACTGCATAAGCGTCTCAATTCGATACATCCGCGCGCGACCTCGGGACACGTCGCGATTTAGTGCACTTACGCGTGCGTGCATGTAACTGCAGTGCGGCGTAACGTGGAGCCTCGCGGTGGTGAAGTTATCAGGACTTGCGAAGTAAAGGCATTATTGGACCGGACGCTTTTCCGTCGTGCGATTGCGAGGGATTAATGGTCGCGCACGTGCGGCGACGTGTCGCGGAGATCGACCCACCCGCCTTAAACTCGCCTAGAATTTACTGCATTGCAGTTCGCGCGAGTCTAGTTGCCGGCGAGCAAGCAGAGCGATGACGAATTTTCATAGTTTAAGGAATGAAAAGAAATTATTTTGAATTTGTTTAGTACGACGTGTTATAGCGTAGTATATTTCACATTATTTGATATACAAATTGCATCAACGAAATATATACAACGGTATTTGTGGATTCTATATAATATTCATTCCTTAAGTGAAAAAATAATGTCTCTGTTATTTAACTTCATATGTAACTTCGTTCTTATGTTAAACATATTTTTGAACAACAGTAAAAAGTTATGATGTAAATAACAAAAATCCAGGATGTGAATAGGGAGGAACATTTCAATATTCAAAAGATATATAAAAATACCCCATTTTACGTCTATACCGCATAGATCTTCACGTGGCACGTGTCGTGTATAGTCTCCTTAATCATTTTTAGCTCGCATCTCTAAAAAAGTATGTATGAAATTGGCATACGGGTCTAAATAAAATATGACATGGATATACGTTGAGCGTTTCAATTCTCTATTTGAGTATTTCTCGGAACACTCTATTTGAGTGTTCCTATTAACAACGATGTAATATATAGATTATATTAAAAATGTGATATCAAGGATAAAGCTCTCAATAACAATAAATAAACAAACAAAGGCAAATAAGAGCTCATTCGCAACGATGATCGGGCGACAGTAATAAAACTAAAATTACAATGATAAATAAATTAATATAATAAAGTAAACGTTTCGCGGTCCTTGGTTTGGAGCCTCCTCAGTACATACAAAACGATGGTCAGGTGCTTCGATGCAGTGGTCAAGAAGTAGTACAAAATGCAGTCAACATGTTCGCTCTCCAAATAGTGACTTTGATGGAGACATTGTTGGTGTAGTAGCAGCTGGCAACTGTGGATAGTTTCTATGTGCAGCAATCTCTGTTAGCGTAGGTCTAAGCTTCATGTTTCGCATTTTTCTTACAACGACCTGTACCAGTTGCACTGAGTCCGTCGCACGTAACACGATATGTAAAAGTATTCACAAGACGACCTCCACCGTCATGTATCAATTCATAATCAGGTATCATACCCTGTTTCACCATCATCTCTTGGAGAATGGAAACTGGTGTTTTACTCATGTTAATCGGATTATTCTCTAA
Organism: Temnothorax nylanderi; assembly: GCF_030848795.1. Taxonomy (NCBI): domain Eukaryota; kingdom Metazoa; phylum Arthropoda; class Insecta; order Hymenoptera; family Formicidae; genus Temnothorax; species Temnothorax nylanderi. Next base: position 261,345 of record NW_027249305.1, on the reverse strand, counting down.
TTTTCAACAGTATATGTTGTAAGAAAGATGCGAAACATGAAGCTGCTAAAGCTACGCTAACAGAGATTGCTGCACATAGAAACTATCCACAGTCGTCAGCTGCTACTACACCAACAATGTCTCCATCAAAGTCACCATTTGGAGAGCAAACATGTTGACTGCATTTTGTACTACTTCTTGACCACTGCATCGAAGCACCTGACCATCGTTTTGTATGTACTGAGAAGGGTCCAAACCAAGGACCGAAACGTTTACTTTATTATATTAATTTATTTATCATTATATTTTTAATTTTATTATTGTCGCCCGACCATCGTTGCGAATAAGCTCTTATTTGCCTTTGTTTGTTTATTTATTAAAAATGTAAGATCAAATATAGAATCGGAGCGTCAATCGCGTATGTCTACGTCATCGCTTAATTCGATAGGTATGTCATACAACTTGCATCTATATTATACATTATCTACCTTATTGCAAACTTAAAATAAGACAAGAAGAAATAGGTAGAGGAAAGTCCCCTATTATGAGATAGGCTCCTAATATGCGACAGCAAGGTTTCTACTAAACTAATAGGCCCTATCTGTTGATTCCACCATGAACTTATTACCCTTGGGATAAAACCTATTTAGTGGGAAATTCATTGTTTGATCGTGCGTGTAGTCGTTGCAGAGAAAGAAATTGTGAAATTGGATGTTGTCAAGTGCCATGGATATGAGTCTTTAAACCTTGTTTATTATATAATTAATAAATATTTGGCAATAAGTTCTGCATGCAGCGATAGAGTAAGGTCATATTAATAGGAAAATACGGGATATGTTGAGTTGTTCAATTGTAGAGATTAGATTTGGTGATCGCGAAACCGCAAGGCGTGGTGCTCGTAAAACATAAGATACTCAGGGTACTCCTGGGTTGCTGGAGTATGAAAGTTATTGTATAGTAATAAAAGAAGAGAAAATACTATATTAACGTTAAGGGAAGGTTTATACAAATTTATAAGACTGTGCTGACCTTGATTTGAGGGGGAAGGGTGGAGGGGAAAGATTATAGGTACAATATTGAGTATAAGTGGGTTTACGATTGTTGCAAATATGCTTCTCCATTACATTTGTCTTTCAAAAACTTTAAATAAAGTTTTTTAATTGCAATATGATGTATTTTGCATTTTATTAGCGATTTCCCGGGGTCTCTCATATTAGGAGCACACTTTTTCGATTTTTTTGAAAGCTCATTTTTTACATTTTTCTAATTTTCAGAAAAATTAATATTTAAATTAAATTTTACATTTCAGCATCTTAAAGCTTATTAAATTCCTTTTATAATGACCTACTATATTTTTCAATTCTGCCCATAGACTTCCGGCAATCACACAAAATAGATGTGGTATCTCATAATCGGGGTCTTTCCTCTATATTTTAATATGTAGGATTAATTAACAAAATCAAGCTCTGCTTGATGAGAGAAATCTGCAATTGCAGTTTTGATTTATTTCTACCAGTTCTTAAAAATTGTTTTTACACTTATTATATTTAAAAACATCTTTATACCAGAAACTTACTCTCATGTTTTCTAGAAAATTTTATAGACGCTGTGTTTAATATCTCTTAATTTTTTGGATACTAAAATCACACATATATCGATATACGTAAAATTTCTAAAAAAAAACTTTAATTAATCTTATAAAAATTTCCGAAGATTTTATCTAACAGGCAAAATAATGACACAAGAATGAACCATGCGGTAATTAATTATATTCCGCTTTATCCTCCTCTAATCGATCGTTATCTCGGTGCATTCATGCCAGCAATTATGAAATCGATTTGCGATTACCGCTACGCTGCCCTACTACCTAATAGCATAATTAAACGTCTGAGATAAGACCGATCTGCTGTTATTAATCACAAAAGACACAGCGTAGAAAGTCACGCTGGTGTTAAGCGCAACACATTAACTGCGCGATTACTACGGTAAAGTTCTGCGTGTACGATTAACGCTCGAGAAGGTCATGCTGCCAGGACGAGCTATAAACCCGACTTAGAAACTACGTAAAGTATAACGACTGCTTGTAACTGTTACGCTCTGCGATTATATATCAGGAGTGTTCGATTTATATGATCTGCGCTTGTAAAATGTTTAACGCACTTCGCATGCGGCTGATGTGGAAAGCGATTTCGATTCTTCTATCTTGCAAGGCCGACGCCCGCAGGCGTCTCAATTTCTGAAAGATACGACAATTTTTGCCCTGATTATTCTTGCACAAGATGAGCTCAAAGATAAATTACAGTCTTATACGCCAGTTTATTGACATTTGAATAAATGGGGCATGATAATTAATAATTACTCATAAGTTACGACTCATTTCAGAAATTTATCGCATGTTTAATTTTTATAAAATATAAGTCTATACCTCGCACGTGTTCTTTAAATATTATATTCAAAATTAGATTGGAAAAATGATTGAAACTGGGATTGTTAACTATAATTATATGGTCTAATTTTCAAAAACAGCATTCTTATAACATTTCGTGGTTTAATTGGTTCAACTATAGTTTTAACATAAAATATGTATAATACATACATATTTCTTACATGGCCTTTGAAAGTTATTTATCAACCATAATTGTTACATCAATTTTAAAAATATAAAATCCACAAATTTTTTTAGATAGTCACACATGTTAGCCTATCAATTTATATATTATCAATCTGTAAATGGAGCAGTCTACGTTATTTTCGAGCCCAAGAATAATTCCATCTACAATGGCTTAAACTGCGTGTTTGAGTTAAGAAATATATGATGTGCATATATATTGTTACGTACTGAGCAAACATATCTTTACATGTATTTTGGTATCAGCGAAGTGTCTTAATTCTCCGTGCATTGTTTGTTTCCTTCTACCTTCATGTTCTACATTTAATGGAATGTTCTTGTTATTGTTGTCTTGTTATTGTTGTTATTACCCTCCTTTACTGTGTTGTCGTTGTTTGCTTCGCACCCTGGTTTCCTCTCGACTGTTTCCGCTCGTATCTGCCGCATCGTATATCGTCGCATGTTTCTCTCTATGCACGCGTAAAATTCTTTTTTTTCATCCCGCCCCTCTACGCCCTCGTCTCTCAATCTCTCTTCGCTCTTCTCGGGACGGAAATCACCCCGAAACTTTTCCCGAAACCCCCCTCGTCCTCGGGAGATTCACCCGCGTCTTGCTCTCGAGGATCGTTCGAAGTCGATTGTCAATTCATTAATCGCGAAAGTCCATTCCAATCCGTAAATCATCCAAAGACCCTTAAAATCTCTCGTAATGTAAATTCACCCGATCAACATCTCAATTTAGTCACGGCGTCGATGATCATTTTTCATTCCCGAGGAGGACGAGGAATGAAGGAAGCGAGAGGAAGAGGGGAGACAGGGAAAGGGTAGACATAATGTAATTGCTTAGTCTGGATCTAGAGATTAGATGCTAGAGAACAATTGCAAGTGTGAGCGAAAAAGCGAGAGCTTGTGAAAAAGTGTGAGCGTGTGAGAAAATTGCAAGAGCGAGAGAGAGCGAGAGAGAGAGAGAGAGAGAGAGAGAGAGAGAGAGAGAGAGAGAGAGAGAGAGAGAGAGAGAGAGAGAGAGAGAGAGAGAGAGAGAACGAGAAAGAGCGAGAGAGAGTGAGGGGGGGAGAGGGGAGCAAAGTGGGATGTGAGAAGAATGAAGAATAGACGAGAAGGTAGGACAGCAGAGGGAGAAAATTCAAACGTATCCGAAATGCCACTTGTTCCAGGACCTAAAGAAGCGCGATTCCCACATGTGCGACATGCAGGCCCTACAGCCACTTCCGGCCCCCACCAACACCGCCAACACCGCGCCCGCCATGACTACTTCCGGTGGGCAGCCACCGCTCCCGGTATCGGAGACCGTTTGAATCGCGACGGATCACGAGAACCGATCACGATCGTCCGTGTGCGCGATGCGCTAGCCACGCATTACCACACCACCAACCACCACCACCACTCACCTATAAAACTCACCGCCGTCCTCCTCCACACCTGTGCTCGCTGAACCCGATGTACGAACCACGGCCGACCCACGGTCGAAGCAACGGTGAGCCATCATCACATCATTCACGAAAAATCTTTAAAGGGCGCAGCGCGGACCACCGGAAGTAGTCGTGGATCTTTGTTAGCCCGTGCTGCGCGATTTTCTGTCGATTGTTCTGTTTCGCACGTTTCGGAAGTCCCGTAAGTGAAAGTATCACGCGTATATGATATCGTTTATGATTTATTTATCAAGAACTTGCGTATTATTTTCAATATTTTTGTGTATAGTGTTTATCGTGATGTGATTTTGTAGATTTAGTAATTTAGTTGAAGTGTGTCTTTACTCGGGTAAACTGAACGTATTAATAGAAGAGAATTGATTTCCAAATATTTTTGCATGCTGATACAACACAGTAATAAAAAGGTAAATTTTGATACTAAAATCTCGAATATTTATTTATAATTATCAAAAGTTGTTTAACTTTTGAATATTATTTTGGGAAAATCTATTTTGAAGAGGTTCTTTCTTCATTAGCATTATTTTCCGCGAGATAATGTTCCGTTTTTGCTCCATATATGCGTATACGGGGCTTCGGAAATCGAAATTGATCCGTTTCAAAAATTCAAATGTACCCTCGGGCTATAATATTTGCTGGGACAACCTCATTAAATTATATGCATTATTATTGCAAGTATGTCGTTGAATTCACAATCCACTAGTTTTGCTTACAAAGTCTATTTACTTTTACTTCCGGCGATTCACACTACTACCCTCGAATATCGATCGGTTTCTATAATTCGGAAAATTTGATGATTGAGAAATGATGATTGAACTCAATAAAATTACTTCAATCCTGCGATTAGGATTGGAGTTTTAACTTGTTTATTTGAAAAAAATTGCTTTCTTTTGCTGAGCAAAGATTTTCTTAAACTTGTTTAATCATTTTTTGTTACTTTAACATCACCTGACATCTTTTAATCAATAATCTAGAGATATTTTAAAATTTATTAACAAATACAAAAGAAGATATATTTTCTGTAATCTATAACAATGACGTATGTATATACAAAAACTCCAGAACTCTCGTAAAGAATTTATTTTTGACATCTCGTATTTAGAAGCGTTTTTTTGTGTGTTAAAATAGCGAGATTATGGCGAAGAGCAAACCAGTCCAGTCGTTCGGAGGCGAATTGACGATCGGAGCTAGTCGGGAGGAAAGGTGATTTATGATCGGTCAGCGGGTATAAGACAATTTTCCGAGATTACGTTCGCTTCGTTTGCCACCTTGAAATACGGCATGAGGCCGAGATCGGCCGATTCGCGCCGGATGAGCCCTGAGTGCAGGCAATTTTTCCGGATTTGCGTCGGCTTTCCCTGACGCGCGGCCTAGTTTCCGTCGCGGAGGCTCGCTGAATCGAGCTACGACAGGGCAATCTTTCCCGATGAACCGCGCACGAATTCCCAGCGATACGCATCCTATAAGCGAACCGGATAATTGAAAAAGTTCACGTGTTCAGAATGGAGAAGTTGGGATATGTACATAAATTTCGCTTTCGCGCGCGCGCGCGCGTGTGTGTGTGTGTGTGTGTGTGTGTGTGTGTGTGTGTGTTGTGTGTGTGTGTGTGTGTGTGTGTGTGTGTGTGTGTGTGTGTGTGTGTGTGTGTGTGTGTGTGTGTGCGCGCGCGCGCGCGCGTGCATTCTTCTCACGTAGATTATTGACTTTATTTTACTTTAACTTTATTTTAAGAAATCGCTGTACATATATATGTCTTATTTATTCGTATGAATGGCAGATTTCTCGACGGAATGGAGTTGACTTTTTATTGCCGAAACTTTTTTGTCGCATTGCCATTTTAATTAGTAGTATAAATAATTAATATTACTATATGATGTCAGTTTCTCAATCATCACATATTATGAATTTCTTTTATGAAACAATTTGCTTTAATTAGTTTTAAGCGCAACTGTTTCATGATATATTGCAACAGAGTGTCGCATAATTTTTTATGTCAGTCTTTGATGTTGTTTCGAATTCGCGCGATGGAGATCGTGTGGCTATGAACTTTTCGCGCCTTTTAATTCCAGTAATAAAAACGAGCCGTTCGCATCGACGCCACGCGATGGGAGATCGTCATCAGGCTCAGCGGCATTCCGATCCGCGATTTCACGAGCGGATTGATTCGCTCCCCTGAGAGGACGGGACGATCGTTCGTTATTCGGCGGGATCTACGGAGGATCTGGGAAAACCCTACGCCCATCGCGATGTGGATCGATCGCAGTCGAGGCGCGCGAGGACCCCGACGCGCGGTTTCTCCCTCGTAGTCCTGTTAGAATTTGCGCACCGATTCGCAGAGATTTCCGTTTGACGGAAAAAAAATGTCTCGTGTTAAGCAACGTTCTCGTTGCAGTCGCAATATCTGGTCGCGTGCCGAATGGATTTCTGCAGGAAGAGGAGAGAGAGAGAGAGCGAGCGAACGAGCGAGCACACTTCCTGCGGAAATTCGTTCGCGGCGTCGTGATAATTAACTGAATTAATTGATTAAATCGCGCCGGCGACGAGTTCGCAAAATGGGTGACCCAGGTGCGGCTGAGCGATTGCGATTAGGGTCACGCAATTATACGGGATTTGTCCGTGCGGAATCGAGTCCTTGGGGGAGGGGAGGGGTTTCGCAACATGTTACTTCGCGTCAGGCCGTCCCTTAAATAATGTTCTTTCAGTGATCCTTGAAGGGAAAGAGGAGATGTATCGTTTATCGCGACTGTTCGCACAGCCGAAGGATTCATTAATCACGTCGGAATTAGAAATTTACTTGTGTTGTAACGGCGGCGTTACTCGACATAAACTTCACGAATTCTAATCCTTATATTAATTATATGAATCCACACGAATAATTGCAGTTAAACTGCGGCTTGTATTTACTTCTAAATTTAGTTTTCTTCATGTCTTTGTAAATATTGTTATATCTCGTACGATTATGATTCACAATCAGGCAATATGTAACGATAAGTAGAGAACGAAATACGAACCTAAGTATGTCTATTTAAGAGTCACATTGATCCAGAATTGTGTTAAGAGAATAAAACTTTTTATCCTAATCAGAAGTACATACTGCGGAATTTTGTGATCGCAAGGCGCTCTCAGAGAACGAAACTCTCAAGTGCCTATACTCAATTTCAGCAAATTATATGAATTCAATGATTTTTAACATGTATAAATTATTATATGCGAAACTGTATGTGTATATAATATATGTACTAATGTTAATGTGAAGTTAAATGAAACCGAAATAATTTTTAATATGTTGTTACATTTCTATAATCAATCTTCTACAATCTTAAGTGCTCTCGAATAAAATTATATGCAATCAAATGCTTGTTGCACACGTTATGCGTTTATATCTCATTATTTACTACTTCTGGATATTATTTATTAATATTATTTCTATGGATATCATTTATTAATATTAATATTTTGAATGATCCTTATAAAGATCCTTATTTATGTAAAATATTATTATTTATGGGATTATTTTTTAAAGAAAAGTAATATTAATTTAATAATTTAAACGTTAATATAATAAACACAATTCAAAAATATACTGTTAAAAGATCTTACAAAAGAATTGTTGCAGTATACTTTTAAAATTATATTGTTGAAAATTTGTACAAAAATCTTTTTGCAAGAACTTTTGGCAGTGCACTGTTATTTATTTGACGTGTTAATAAAATTATGATGACAAAAACTGAAGACAATACGAAATCGGAAAGAGAGATACACAACATATCAAAAATGGAAATATGAAACGCAAGATATTAATTAATATAAAATTGATAAGACCGTCGTGGTTTATATTAAGACTGTTGCTTTCAAATAATCACTGTGAAAGAAAATGGTTAAAACAAGCATCGAAGAAAAAAGTCAGCTTGACGAAGTTTATCATTTTGACAGATTCAATTAATTTGATTTACTTTCTTTTTCATTACACGTGTATATGTATAATAAATTATTTAATTTAATTAAAGAAACATTGTTTCAGAATTTTATTTTTAGAAATTGTTATATATAGAATATATATATATTTATGTTCTTTTTTCTCTTTTTTTGAGAGTTATTAAACAAGTAATTCTTTAGTTTACCTAAAAATTTTAAAAGTTAAGAAATTATTGTTTTTTTTTATATTTAAAAGTAATTCAGCAATAAGTGAATCGATATAAATGTCGATTTATCAAAATTCTCACGACATGTTTGTCTTATATCGGGATTAACAATGAAGCAAACATTATTTACAAGGCGGTTTGATGCGATGTGGTCAAGATGCAATTTCGTGAAAGAATGTAAAAATGGAGGGACCTACGTACCTTTGTACTCTAACTTAAGATGATGCCCTCGTTCTTTCAAAGCTTCGTGGCCGACTTTAGTCGATCGCGAGGACTCTTAGGCGGTAATTTAATCGAGATATCGTTCGATCGTTTATTACGGCGTTATCGTTATCGTTGCTCGGCTGTAGCGATCGATCGTCCGCTTTCTTTTGCCGTTTGCGAGAGAAGTTTTTCTTGAATGCTACACAAGAACTTTATCAGGAATATATGAAGTACCTCTTATTTAGCATATTTTACTTTTCTTTAAGATTGTGACTTTTAAGAGCATCCTATAATGTACTTTGCATCATGATAAGCAATATCGCGGAGTTATATTTGAAAGATTATAAATAACTTTGTGGAAAGGAAGCTACACGGCAATTTTAATGTGGTGTACTCAGCATCAGAAATTTTCATATAATTCTATATTTAACATATTGATTTATTTTTATTCATAAAATTATTTGTTTATGAACTATTTTCCGATTAATTTAGCGATTAACTTTTTAAAGCATTTCAGATTGCAGATGTAATATTATCGATAAAATAAATATTGTCATTAAAACACTTTGCATTAAATAGAACGTCAAAACGGTAGAGTCACATAAAATTACAGCGAGTTATATGATTATGTTATATCGCGGACGATTGACTGATGCAGTATCAGATGTATCGGAAAAAATAGGAAGAAAGATAGGGGATTACCGTGCGTGTGAGCAACGGAATTTGTTTAACGATAACATGACGCAATGTATATATTTGTGAAATTTAGTAAGGGGAAGGGAGGTGAATGCACAGCCTGTTGTCTGTAATAAAACTTTGTAATTAATGGCATAATTTGCCGTTGAACAAAAGATTTTAATGGGAAGATAATATAAATATGTATAGAAAGATTATATTATATAACGAACACAAAAATACGAAGAAGGAGAAATATATTATATATACATATACATGTATATATTATATATATAATGTACATACACACATACACACACGATACACGCACGTGAAGAGTGCGCTCAAATTGCGACACGTATACACTCACACACATAAAAACAAACACATCCACCTGCAGCACTCTCGCGTCGCGCAATAAAATAAATTCTAAATCGTTCCGTGTTAGAATGCGTGCCTGAGTGCGTGAGGAGAGCCAAGCAAAGGAATAAAGAAGAAGAATAAATATATGTATAGATACATGAATAATTATACAAACGAAGTGATCGATTATGCGTCCGGTCTCTCGTTTCGTCCAAGGAGCACCGGCGGTATTTGAGACAACGTCGATGAAGATGCGGCAATTTAATTAAAGGACGGTAAATAGGCGAGTCGATGATGAACGGGAGATATCGCAAGGATTTTATCGCTGGATTTTATCGCTGGATTTTCAGGATTAGCTTGTCAATGATTACTTCATCCGTCACGGACGATCGCGCGTACGCGCTTGCGCGATCCGCTGTATTTTTATTGATAATTATTTATCTATATGAAAGGTCATATACTTTTCCTGTGCGTGTGCCAAACTTACAAATGAATAAAGTTATTTTCGAGCTTTGAAATATTGAACTGCCGTCCTTCGACATTATATATATTTAAATTTCGTTTGCCTTTCAATTAAAATAAAATTCTGTTAATAATAAAACGTTCAATTTACTGTTTATTATACTACCGTATTTGTTTTATGAGAATTAATGATGGATATTGATGGAATACGTTAACGAATAATTTCCTTATTGATATTATCAGTTCATTGTAATTTTCTGCGCTTCAAAGCTCTGAATAAAGAAATTTTACTTTTTGGAATTAATTGACGCCGTTATATACATCGTAATTTTAATCTATCAAGCAATCGATTTGATGCGCCTGGGATGAACTTTCGCATAAATCGATGTCGCGAGAATATTGAATCACTCCGATTAATTTAATAATCATCCTGACGTAGTTTGGATATAACATCAGAGAAATTGACGACGCGGCGCGTCGCGACACAGTTGATCGTCCCGTGAGCTAGCCTGTAATCGATAAATAAATCGTAAATAAGTTAAGCATGCAATTAAGAATAAAAAAAAGAAATAAATTGAATAGAGACTTTTCGTTGATGTTGTGACTCGTAGTGCGTGTGTGTTTGTGCATGTGTGTATACGCGTATGTGCAGAACTAGCACGCCGAGAGAGATACAATTTCGTGAATTTCAAGAATTTTCCAATTACACTTTTTTTTTAAACGTAATAATTAAGTTTTTTATCTGAATAGTATTGTATTGTTTTAGCACTTGGTAAAAAGTCCTCTGTTTCTATTTTCTTTTAATTTTTGAATAAGATTCTTTCGGTTTTCTCTTCTAAAACACGGGAGCCAATCTACTTTTTTAGAAATAAGCAGAACGAAGACAATTTTACTTTATCTTGCAATTGAATAATATTCTGCAAATTCGCGACATTATATCATCGGCAGGTAGCGAGAAAAAAATTAAATACGAATGAGCGGCGAGTAGTATGACTACAACAGCGGTAAGCGGCGTAAACCGGCAACGGACAAGTGCAAAGGGAACAGGAATATTAGGAGAATCAACACGAGGAAAATAGACCGAAGGAAAAAGATGATGAACGAGTCTTTCAATTTACTACTGTACTGCCAATTTTTTCCGAAACGACGTAATAACTTTAATAAGGATATTAAGGTGACGAACGAGAATGCGCGTTTTGGTCGGGGATTTTTCTTTTCGTTTCTTTTTGCTGCTCCGAGCCCCCGTGATCTCAGAAGGAAGGAGAAAAACACCTAGAAATGTTTCGATTTATGTCCTAAGGTAGAGAGCGCCCGGAGGGTACGGGAAGGATACGAAGGATGTAACGAATTTGTGTCGCTCAGCGGGAAGTTTTCGATAAATATGCAAATTCCGATACTATAGATACTGTAGATACGCCAGCGCTGCATCCGCAAACGTTTATTTAAAAAAAAGGACACGTAAATATTTTCTAAAGTTTTGCTCTGATTAAAATGTACATTTACACAAAATATTTACTTTTTCCCTTAGCACCATTTCCCTAAAAGAAAGAAAGAAAAAAAATGAAAGAAGAGTTTATGGAATGTCAATACATCTTTCAAACAAGTTCGAAAATGTATACGTTAGCTTTAATTGTGCTATGATTTTATTCGAATTCTTGACTTGCTGCTGAGCAACACAAACTCGATTTAGTTGAAGTTATATCTTTTTTGCACGATCAGTATTATAAATGTCAGTTTATGATTAGTGTAAGCATTCTATTTTCAGTACAATTCTCACAAGATCGATGATATAATTAATCTATCAACGTCAAACTTTCCTTGGGGCAACGGAGGCTCTTTCCAATTTGCTTTTACTTAATAACAGAAGAAATAAACTGGCGCGAAACTTTTATGCGTAAAAATAACAAACGGATAAGAATGGAAATATATCACGAACATCTCACGGCAACGATATTTCTGATATTATACGGTTGAAAAAATAGAAGAAGAGATTGAAAGAATCGCTGTGTAAAGTACGTCTCTGGTTTTTGAGATAATCGCGAATGTAATTACTGATCGTGTGAGAAGCGCTTAACGCAAAATTCCCGCGATATCCCGTAATTTTGTAGAGAACTCGCGAATGTCGCGATATTTGAGAATAACAGAAAGCAACAAAGTTGCGAAGATCTGCTCGTACCTGGACATTGTACATTCTTCAGCGTGCAAGTATGTATTTTTCTTTCTTTTTTTTTTCTTAAGCAGGACGCCGTCCATGGACTCACCGAGCGTTGGCAAGTGCCGATAATTGCGTTGATTAGCGAGCGATTGAAGGGCCAAATGAATGAAGTTGCTATATAATATTTTCAAGCATTCTTATATTATTAATTTTCCAGGTGAACTGAAGATTATAACCCAATTTAATATCGTATATTACAATCCTAGAGTGAAAACTTTGTCTTTAAAATTTTTCAAATTGACGAAGAAAATAAAGAACTCTTTCACTAAATGATTTTATCGTATAACGTTTTAAAAATTCATTACAAGGGTATAATTTTTTAAAAAACCATCTAGGTACATAAGATTTAAAAAACAACGACAATGTTGTATTAAGGATGTATTACCTATACCTTCCCAGCCAAAAGTACAGTAATATGAGAAATCCAATTATATCGGTTGTATGCATACTTTAACGGCTTACTACTATTTAATATCATAACAAGGACATTAATGTTACTGATTTCAGTGATTTTAACCAGTTTTTATGATTATTAACAGCGTATTTGTAAATATTCTTAAGGATGTATGTCCGTTCAGTCAAAATAAAGGAATCAAGCTGAAATTTACAGAGATTGTGCACTTATATATATGTCCTAAAAACCTGTGTTAAATTTCAGATTGATTGTCTGACTCGTTTAAAAGATATTAATTTTTTAAACTTAAATTAACTAAAAAGCAAAATTAAAAAATTAATATCTTTTAAACGAGTCAGACAATCGATCTGAAATTTAACACAGGTTTTTAGGACATATAAGTGCACAATCTCTGTAAATTTCAGCTTGATCCCTTTATTTTGACTGAACGGACATACATCCTTAAGAATATTTACAAATACGCTGTTAATAATCATAAAAACTGGTTAAAATCACTTAAATTAGTAACATTAATATCCTTGTTATAATATTAAATAGTAGTAAGCCGTTAAAGTATGCATACAACCGATATAATTGGATTTCTCAGATTACTGTACTTTTGGCTGGGAAGGTATAGGTAATACATCCTTAACGTATTATAAATTGCGCTCAAAATCAACAGATGAAGGATGCTTGTATTTTTACCTTTGAATAACACGATATATTTCTCATCTAACTAATTGTAAGAAAGGTTAAATATGTTTAGTCTTTCTTAACTGTTCTAAGTGTAACGTCATTAATATAACATATTTTACTTTACTATATTATATAATAATATTATATATTAAAACAACTACGTGTACCACATAGTTTAACGACTGAATTTTTGTAAACATATGACATATCTCCTTCGTTCACTTAGCTCTTCAATTAGATTGCACAAAAATCCGCGTACGTTAAAAACGAGAGGCGAGAGGTCTACGTATATAAGCATGTTTTTACGTAAATATAGATTCACTCATACGTGCAATGCGTGCGGCGCGTCAAAGCTCGCACGGTGAAATGCATATATTCCTAGGTCAGGCTAATTAAATCAGAAGATTACGACTCTTTGAGACGCGACGCGACTGGCGACGAAACAAATGGACGCGCTGCGTTTCCACTAGATGCCTCGCTAACAACTAACGTTATTTTAATGCCGAGTTTTGTGTTAAGTTTTATTTTAATGACCGTTTGGAGTTAATTAAAAAATTGCCTCTTTTATCTCTAATATTATTCTTCACTCTCTGAAACTTAATTAAAAAATTAATTGAGATAAAATATTTAACGTATTAAGTATAATTCAGGGAATGAGATTTTTAACGAATGGAAGATTTACCTTGAATTTGTTGAACAGTCAGCTAAAATATTTTGTGGTGATTATGAGACATTCTGTATATATTCTCGATCCGTTTCAGAAATGCCGACAACTGCAGAGTCAACCAAAATCTTCATAGAATTTATAAAATCCTTGAGTGAGAGATTATATATTTAGGAGAGATTATTCTTACTCCCGTGGTAAAATTACTCGAAAAAGTATATAAATTATAACAATTAATATCGATGCAGAATGATATGGTTTCGTTCAAATTATGGGAAGCTGGCTTCCCACGGTCCACGAAGAGTTAATGAGGTCAATCGCATTGGGCGATATTAGCATAAATTTAATAGAATAATAAAAAGAAGCTGTTGTTAACGAAATTTAAATTAAAACAATTTATTTTGGCATGAAAAATTAGTTAATAAAAAGTATTTAATTTTTGCCGTCATCTTATTGCTTATGTGTGTAAAGCATTGCGATTTTGTATTATATTATTATTATAGTTGATGTAAATGCTGTGAAATGTCATAGTAACACGTTCGCAACCAACATTCGAAGCGTTTATCATCGATGAGGAGCGGTGGAGCTTTGATCTTTTGCGTTCGCGGGCGAGAATTGAAAAATTAGGGAGGCAGGAATGAATTCGTTCTTGATCGATTCCTCGTACAGCTTCTCATTACTTTTAGATTTATGAACACGATAATTATTGTCTTTCTCCGAGCGAAAGTTCAAGGCATCGCGTGGCTGGGCCGTCGATATCATTATTCGAGTACTGCAGGCGTTGAGAATAAATCGGAATTACGAGTACTCAAATAACGATTACGCTGAACGTCCGAATATATCGGACCGCTGTTTTAAGCACCTTATCAATAATTTATAAATTATTATTAATGTTATCACAGATCACTATTATCGTTAACAAATATGTAAGTATCTATGTGTAATATTAAAGGTAAGTTTTATATCGTAGGACAGGCGAAGTTAGTTTATCTATTCGAATGAAATAACATACGTCATGATGTAGAATCACAACCGTCGTAGAGGACTTGTTCTTATTTCGCATTTGTAAAGTTCCTATTTTGTAACCGTCAACTTTGAAGGACGGTTGTAACGCACATTGTTCGCGACATTCAAATGTGCTTGGGCGTTGCGCGAAACTTATTATTGTCGCGTATTCGAGAGCAACGACGGCCTGGCGGAACGTCGATGTTGCCGACGATATTTTTAATTGAAGCGTTTGGGAAGAAATTGCGATATCCTGGTTGCCGACGATTGTAATTAGAAGGTGAAGAGACGTTTTAGCCAAAGGTGTTGTCCATCTTCGGTAGCTTCCACGCCTTACTCAAAGAGAAAATAAACTAAAATTCATACTTCCAGCGCTATTTTATTATCAACTCTCTGCTCTCCTGCTTATGCGAAAACTCAAATTCTCATCCCAAGAATTATCGTGCGAGCGATCAAATCCTGTTTACATTTCATTCTATGAGTACCTACAAATTAAGCGACAAATAAACGAAACGCGTATAAGATGATTGAAACGATAAACTCTAAAAACGCAGAATTGCAGCCACATTTTATTGCCACTTTATTTCCTCGATATCCGAGATTTGCTTCCCGGATATCATGCTCCCGGATATCATGATTAAATACTGTTCTTGTATCATTTCGTAAATAGGAAAATAGCGGAAATAAACGAGAAGATAAATGAAGAGATAATACTAAAGTTAACTAGAAAGAGAAAGAAGCGGAGAGAAAGAGGGAAAGAGGAGATGGTTAACGTTTATAACGCCAGTTTATTGCCAACACCGCGTTTGCTAGCAGAAAGTAAGAGCTTTAGTGCTCTTCGCAAAAATTATATAACTGGCAATGAGAGATCTTGTTTCTGCATAATTCCGTAAATTAAAAAGAATCAGAGATAAGCGATTTAATAAACCAGAGAGTAATTACAAGAATTCATTTAAAATGCAGATTTATGTTGCCAGTTTATTATCACAAACTCTATAAAATAGAAATGTAAGTAAATGTGAGAAATGTAAGAGAAGAGCGATGTTTCTTGCGGGGCTTTGCGCTTTTTAGATTTTGTTCTTACCGAGTTAAATGCAAAATTAAAAGATAGACAGAAGACGGATAAAAGCACGGAGTGAAAGAGGAGAAAGCAAAGGATAAAGTATAACTGTGATATTCGCAGTTTGAGTTTATCGCCTCTAGAGATCAATTTTATCCAGCAATTAAAACTGTTGCCATTAACTCCAGTTTATGTCCGATCCATATAAACAGGAAAGAACTATATGCTGTTTACAGGATTTGGATCTTCATTATTTGTAGGCGGCATTAGTGTTTCAAGGGCGCGACAAATTGTTCAGAGCAAATTATAAATTTATATTTATTTTATACACAATTGAATGTTTTCCTGGTCTCTTTGTTGCACATTTTTAATCGAAAACAATTTGTGTAAATGTATCGAATATCCTGTTTGCTGCATTTAATTGGAAAGCCAAGTTCAAAGTAGAAGCCATCTCCATAATTTTCTAATTATCGAAAATTACAAAGTTTTGACTAATTAACATTTATATGTTATTATAAATATATTAAAAACATATTTATAAAATAATTATGTTTATAAACTATAAATTATGTTAATAACTTTATTTATATGAGTATAATTATTTATCAAAATAAATAAACTATATCTCGACAGAAATTTATTTAAACTTCTGATTATTGGAATATTTTATATGAAAAATCGAGGGAACAATTTTTCCGAATGATATGAGTATTTAACTTATTGTTAAGAAAATAATAATCTTAAGTTCGAGGAGTATGAGCTAAAGAGACGCTGATAAACTTATAATAGTTTGTATAACTAACTTTTGCAATTTGGAGTTTTGGACGTAACGAGCTGTTCTTTAACTTATTCATTATAAAGTTCTAATATATATTGCTACGCACGGCATATTATATCGATATATTATTAGCTGTCAGCTCTAAGTAAAAGTTGATTAAATATGAAACAATTTGGCATACCCGGGTACCCAAGTATAATTGGGAATATTTTATTTTTTACATTGTACGTGTTATTAAATATTTAAATCGGTAATAACACCGAATTTTAAAATAATTTTTGAGGAAACGATCTAATTTAATTAAGTTCTTTTAGCTGCTGTATTGTTACGCAATCTTGCGCACGTAAAGATTATGAAGAAATTAAAAACTAATTTAACTAAATCGATGACTTTAAGATATTTCAAAGATATTTATCTTCATTATAGTTAAGTTCGATGTTGTTACAGTAATCTAAAATGTAATACTTAAGAAAGAAAATTCATACATACATATATTAATAAATAATCTATAATCGTATTTTTAGAAATAATATTTGGCATCATGTTTCTTCTTTCCCTCGTTATTTAAAACTACATATACTTATAAGGCAAGTTATTTGATTATTCGTAAGATTAATTATTTAAATTAGTATTTGTATTAAAACATATAATAATGCAGCAATTTAAAAGAAAAATTCTAAACGTTTTTAATAATTTCTTATCTAGTCTAGATATTTAAATTTGCCACTTTTTAAGACCGCTTTTTATCTACCGTAGACTATATCATAGGTGACTGGCAATTTGCGCCAAGTATAATAATTGTTTAGCCGCTTCTTAGAATCCGCCCACGTTATCTCGAATCCATTAACGATCGGTACGACGCTCGTTAACTGCGCTGGCGACAGAAAGTCGATAGTTAATTACGCAAATGAAGGGATCTCGTTAAACAGCCACGGCGAACATGACTGCGATAGATCGTTGTTAAGTAACGTGCCCGCGCCGCGCCGTTTCGATCGCGCATCGAAAGTGCATAGATCAATGGCTGCATGCGAATCCTCGATGCATCTCTACCTAAATCTCGGATGCAATCGCATTAGATTGCGTTTGGCTTTTAAATCGGGTAATAACTTTCATCCCTTTATCTACGCTTATAAAATGGCTGGCAAGAACGAAATGCAATCCAATATATTGTCGGGATGCGATTCACCACTTGCTATATTAATTGGATTTTTCGATTGGATGAGCTTATCAATTATTCTTTAATAAATTCTCTAATAATTATGCAGAAGTTTGTCCGAATTTTTAGATGTTTAGATTTAAGGTAATTAAATTTTTTTCTTATCGAAGATTTTAATCTTCTATTTTTCAAGGCCTTGGCGCGTATACTTTAAAATAAATTTTTCTTAACATGTATGCGTATATAAACGTAATTCAGAATATTTGGCATAAGGTTTGACATTAAATATTAAAATTTCAAAGGTTAAACTTTGTTCTCTGTATCTTTTAAGAACGGAAAGTTGTCAGATCAATACCGGATCTCTTAAAGCCAGATATGACGGCAGAAATTGTGAAGTCTTTCTATAAAATTGTGAAGCCTTGCTTGCTACTCTAATTTATTTGAGATAGACCGCGTCTATGCGATACTGATCTAAGTAACAATAATAAATTAATGCCGATCGAACGACTGATTACACGGCTGATAGGCAATAGGCAATTGTATTAGCTCTAATTGAATGCAGCACGCTCGTGACATGTGTCGCGCGCAGGTGTGGCAGGCCGTGGGAAATTATTATCGTCGGCGTTCACGCAGGAAACGGCAGATCCGAAGAAAGGCAACGTGTCAGGTCGGGAATGCGCGGTGAAGATGAAGAGCCGGCGTGAATGGAATATTTCGGGTCGCGACATGCCTACCGTAAAACGACCCATTCGTACGGACGGCAATTATGATTCCTTACACGCGAATGTAATTATTCGCGGCGCGGCGCGAGCGCGGCTCGCCGCAATTAATTGCCCTTTGCCGGAGCAATTGCCGAATGATTAGGAGCGACGTTCTCCCGGCTGCTGCAGCTAACCGCAACGATTAAACGAGAGATGAAAGACGTATTCACGTTGAGCTGAATTTTTACCGCATGTCGGCGCTAGCCGTGAAAGAAATTATATGAATGCGGAGATGCGCGAGAAACCGAGATTTGCTTCGAGAAATTAAATCGCAAAATTCCTGCACTTTTGAAATTTCTATTTAAATTCATAACCTTTTGCTTCTTATTTTATTATTATTAATGTCAAAATATAATTGTAAAAAGAATTCGAATCAAATTCATTAAGTAATCTAATGAATCTGCGAAGTTTATCGTGATATCTATCCTTATTTTATCAGTCTCTTATACGTTTCAATTAGAACACTTTGCGTCTGGTATAATTTAATTAAATTTTATTGCGCAAGTTGTGCTGTGAAAGTTCCAGCTAATTACTCCGTAAATTTCATCTCATTAATAATTTTATTCACTCTGAATTATAATTGCAGCGTGGCATTCCAGCGAGAGGGAAAATTTTGGTTTAAAGATTGAGACGAGTAGGAAAGAAAGGAAGATGTTTTTCTTTTATAATCTTTATTGTTATAATCTTCATTTATAGCTTGAGGGACTTCAACCTAACTGATAATGACAATAATGAGAATAATCATTTTTTTGCTGTTATCTAGCTTCTTTTTACCTTTATTCTTTTACCTATATTTTTTAGAATACCGATAGAGATAATATTCTATAACGCGAAGTAAGTTGGAATATTTTTCTTATTATTGACAAAAGGTTTATTTTTTAAAAGAATCAAGGATATGTATAATAAAAACAGTGGAAACTGTAATTTGCTATACATTTACAGATTCTTTTTCAGAGATTCCTTAAAATTTTTAATTTTCCAAATCTCTTATTCCGCTATCGCAAGACATATTTAGGGTGGTCTAATTATTTGTTTCAAAGTTGTATTCAGGGTGGTTTAATTATATTTGTTTGGCAGCATAATTCACAGGATACTTTATAATTAAATTGGCTTAAAAGTTGCCTTCGTTTATTATGAGTACATCATTACTGGTTTATCGATTTAAGATAGTATAAATAACGCCTGGATTACTCTCGACAACAGAAATGTAAAAATTACTGTTACTAACACACCGTGTCCTGAATTTTATCTTTATCTTGATTCCATTTGTTTTATTGCATTTTATTTCTGTATTGCAGTATTGTGACTGTTGATCTCTCTCTGCGCTGAGGAAATTTGCGATCGCTGCATGATATCTCAATCTTCAAATAAAAAAACTTGTGCAAGGATGACACGAAATTTACTTGAACAATGACGAACGGTCATAATGTAATTGGAAGGTACTTGGATAAGACACAAGTATAAACGATTAATTTTATTCTTATAACATACATTGGTAAATTACAGCATATATAAGTAAATATTTTCTGGCACTATAGATAGATACTCATATCTATACGTCAAGCATTTTTAAATTTCTACACCTCTTTTAATTCTTAAATCCTAAATTTATAATTTAATTTGTACTTTATATTTTTAAAGGCACAATTATTTGATAATGTTAGAACAATTACGCAAGCTTATTTAAATTTATATAGGATTTTATTTTAATATAAATTTTTTATATATTTTTATTTGAAATTTTACTTTGCTCTAAATTTTGTTTTCACCTTTACGTATGTAATTAACAATTAAATTAGCTTTCACAGTTATTATAAACGTTTTAGATTGACTTAAGAAATTATTTATAGCGGATTATTGCGTTACAAGTTGAGAAACACTGGCGTAAACGCTCAATTTATCAGCGCACCACGTGGTAGTGATTTGCAGTAGTAATACTCCGTAATGTGTCAGACAATACGCGCCATTAACTTGCCGCAAGACATTTAAGTTCGGTTAGTGAACAGAACAGCAATTGAACGATACTTGCGTTACTTTTGATAACAATCTAAAGTTATTATTAACAATTTAAAAAATATATGTGATATTACATTATTACATGCATATTGCATAGTATATTACGTACGTATGTTGTAACAACGAATATCAATCAAATTTTTATCGTCTTCAAGTTGCTGTTTCTCTTTTGATTTTCTTTAAAAAATGAACTAAATTTTCCTTTAGTCTATCTTTCTTTATAATTAAATATTTTTCTTCTAATTTTTTATTTTACTTGAAATTAATATAAATATCTTTTGATTCCATTACAATTAAACTAAAAATTTTTGCATAAAGATATACTATGAGAGATGTACATATATTACGCATATTTTATTTTATATTATATACGTGATAACTAGAAATATAATTTATCATAAATATAATGTTATAATAATAAATAATACAAGGCCAAAAACGGGCAACATAGATATCATAAATTAAGAATATAGTTTAATATCTCAATACATAATCGTGTATAAAAGGGACATTTAAGGACATTTAAGGTCTTTAACACGTTACTATTTAGATATTAACTTTTCCATACAAGAAAAATCTGAAAGGTATGATTTTCACAGCCATATTTTGAGAAATCAAAGTGTAACGGCAGGAATGCAGCTGTCAGTTTAGCTGCAATTTTATTTTGCAAATTGGATTACATAAAGGAAAGTTGTTAGCCTAGCGCCCAATCTCTAACCTGGCCAACCTAGAGGACCGGTCCTTAAATATCAGTCATGGATTTCACACAAGATGACCGCGATGTGATTTAGAATTAATGTTTTATGCTTTGCGCACGATGCGACTCCTTTTGACTTTTATCGTTTGACTCGCTACCGACGTTAGGATATAGACGTATCCGCGCCGTTAATTTAATCTTAACTTTTTAAATGTTTTTTTTCCTTTTTTTACTTATTTGGTTGAGGAACACTCTGTGGAGCTCGAAACGTCTCTTTTATACACGATTATGTATTGAGATATTAAATTACAATCTTAATTTTTATGATATCTATGTTGCTCTTTTTTTGCCTTGTATTATTTATTATTTTAAGTATACGAGCTAGATTCAATGTATAATGTTATAATCTCTAAGTTTCTGATTTCGACATTATGTTATTGTAAACACAAATATGAGGAACAGGTGAGTAATTTATGTACATTAATCAGTTAATTAAAACATATTGTAAGCCGTTATCGCATATACATTGATTAAATTTAAATGCATAAAGTTTTTGAACAAACACATTTTTTCTTATCTTAATGAAATTTTAATACAATAAATTATGATTTTTTTTAATAAAAAAATGAATTATATAAATTAGTCGATATTTATGAAAGTTACAAGATATTCTAAATATTTTTAAAATATCATATTTATCTAAATATATAACTATATTGTTATGTTTCTTATAACTTGTTACAGGACATTTTTACTATATGTCTTGTAATGAACACAGATCGGTTAACTTTTGTTATCACAATCTATTAGACACGTCTTCAATAAATATGCGGATTTTATTCCACTTCCTCTTTTATTGTGCCGTACTTTATACATGATAGTTCGCAGGATACACTTTCCATTAGCTTGCTTCGACAAATTTATCGCTGCATCCCAGGATATTCTTTCCATAATTCGATGTCTTTAAAAGCGCATTCGGCTCTCGCCGAGTCGCGGACATGCGTCTTGCCCGGAGTTGCATTACAGGAATGTGCTCCAATAGACGACGTTAAGGATGAAGAATGAGAAGGGGAAGAAGAATCTGGAAACCTTGTCGATGTAAATGGCGGTAGCTCTTCCTTGGCAGCACTGCTCATACTGTACCGTCGGTGGCCTCGTTGGACTTCTGCTCCTTTCGGTATCCGGCCTCATTGGCGTCTACGAGAGAAAAGAGACAAAAAATACATCACGTAGAATAACATGAAAGTAATAAATGTGGAAAATTATTTTGTGGGTATTTATATTTTGTCTTACGTTTCTCCCTTTTAATCACTTTATTAATCAAGACTATTGCAAGGTAAGTACAGATCATTATACTTACTTGCGATTATACAAAAAAATATAATGCTTGCTAATACAAATTTACTTGCAAACACTGCAAATCCAAGTGTGTCATTTTTACACGCATAAAACGTCTAAAAAAGACACATTTGTAGACAGAAGCTCTTTTTACGTGTTCCTTTTACGTGTTAAATTACGTCATTTAGCATGTTTAATCGTGGTTAATTAAAAGTTAATACGTTCAATCGTGTTAAATAACGTGATTTAAAATGGCAAGAAATGTGTGAGAAGAGCTTCGGCTAAAATAACACACTTGGATTTGTAGTGAATCAAAGACAAGATATATAATAGTCATAGAAAAACATATTTAACTGCGTAAAGAGTGACTTTTGCTTACCAGCTATTAAAGAAAGGCGATGTTTATTTCGTGCACGAAACGTTTTATCATAAAGCAAGTAAGAATAAACGCTGCAGTGGTACAGGCAAATATTGCGCGCGACGAATGTAATGAAAACGGGGGTGCATTCTATGTATAGAACGTGGCGAATTGCAAAGTCTGCGTAAGCTACACGGAAGAAAGGAGAGAATAAATATTTCTCTGCGAATTGAGTGTGGGACGAATGCATGCAATAAAAATCTAACTTTGGAACTTGTTCAAGAGGGAAGTTACCAGAGAGAAGTTACTCCGTCATGCGATACGATGAATTGTCTAGGAAAGTGGTTGTACTTCGTGTATAGTGCACTTTGCCATACTTTCCGTCGCCGATGCTGTTTACCGTATAACATTCAGATTCAGAAATAAATATATACGTTTGCAGAAGTCAATCATACAAGTTTTCACAAGGCGAGTCTTCTGCTTTGGAAACAGAACCGTATAATCAGAGTATCGTTATACTAAAATGTCCGGCTCAAAATTTGTATAAAACTTTTTCTGCGTTGTAGAGTCGAGCAAATGATATTTCCTTTTTTTTTCTCTTATTAAACGAAGTGATATAACTTTATTACGCATCTCAATGATTTACACGACCCCGAATGAAATGTCGATAATTTATAACGGACGCGGTTTGCAATGCAGTGCCCTTTATTTCTAGCATTTTTATTCAATTGAGCGATATCGCATCGACAGGACGAAATCGCATTATCGGGGTGGCCGCAGCGCATTTCGCTTTATCTCGAACTATCAATTTCGCGGAACCGAACGGTGGAGCATTTCGCCGTAAATGTATCGCGCCGCGCTTTTTCGCCCGTTTACCTTGAAGTCGTCGATGGCCTCGCGAAGATCTTCGTCCGAGTACCCTTTCATGGCCTTCGTGGCGACCGGCCCCATGTAGTTGTTCACTACTGCGAATTCCATGAGAGACAGGAAGACGAACACGCTGCACGAAGACATCCACACGTCGATTGCCTTCACGTACGAGACCGGCGGTAAAGATTGCTGAGATTGCGTGTTTTGAGTAGCTGAAAGGGAGATATTAATCCTTAATTCTTACATTCATGATTATATGTACAAATTAATTGACATAATCGCGTCCATCTCTATATAAATTGAATAAAAGTAATTTAATTATTCTCATTTTTCTCGTTAGGCTTTTAGCTATTTTTATGTATAGATATTTGTATATATTATTTACTAATTTAAGTTTGAGATATTATTGAACACTTCATTTTTATGCAAACGTAAATTTGAATCTATTATGTAAATAAGCTAAAATTTCAATTATTACATATTGAGTTTTATTTATCTCTATTCTTTATTGTTTATTTTAAATTATTATATATAATTTATCGGAATATATATTTATTCAAATAATTTTGTGTAATTTTAGCTTGCAATAGGTGTCGAAAAAAATATTAAATAACGGTTTTACTAAAACCAAAGGATTTATTAAAACCATTTTGATGTAAAATGCAATTAAGGGTAAATTGCAATTTAGCTGATATTTATGCCGTCATTAAGCCCCCGACAAAGCGCTCTATCGTGATCGCAAATATCATGAATAGTTATATCACGAGCGATGGGAGGAGAGACGTCGCCTAACCGAGGGTCAGTAGTGACGTCACGCCAAGGGTGACCCGCGCCGGGATGGCTTCCGGCTTGATCCAAAAGGCGATCCAGGACATAACGACGATCAGGGCGGACGGGATGTACGTGTGGAACAGGTGATAACCCAGTCTCCGGCGCAGATTGAAGACAATCTGTATGCACGTGAAGTTTCCGGTCGAGTATTCGATCGTGCAGTCGGTCGTGTAGTTGTTCGATATGTCGAGTTGCGGCAGCTCGATTTCCGGATTAACCACCAGGGGATCGGTCATGTTCCATAGAAATATCAGATCTTGAGTCGTGTGCGAAACTGGAAAAGAATGAGATGTGGAGAATGTAGCGAAATGTAAAAAAAAAGCGTAATATAAATAAATGTCATATATAAAAATCGTAGAGCTCTGAACAGATAAATGGCCTCGACATTTAAAAATGTGATTATTCGTAAACATATTTGATATAAATCATTGATAATAATTGCAGGTAATATAATTGTATAAACAATAATTGCAACAGATTATGAACATTGACGCATGTTTTTTTCTGTATTAATAGAGAAAATATTACAACTTATATGTGTATCATTCTATATAATTATATACTTATTGTACGATTTTATATATTTATATGTGTGAAATAATATTGCTATATATAATATGTAGCTTATAAATTAATTATTATTAATATATACTTACGGCTTTCGATCATCATCGAGCAAATTTGAGTGTCATGAGGATAGGACTCGAACTTCATCGCGCATGAGAGCACCAATGTCAATCTAAAACGAATATTGAACAGTTGTTAACCTAAATATGATATTTTTAATTATACTACGGCTGAAGAAGACTCGGTGAAGTCGAAACGTTCCGTTTTTGTATATATGTAATTTAATAATTATATGGTTTAACACCCATTACTGCTCGATCATTGGCCTTTTTCCTTTCAATCGAATATTGCGCTTTTCTGTGATATTTATTAATCAAATAACATTTCAATTTTTGACACAAGTATGTTTTACTCGATAGCTTTTTTCACAGTGACAAATAATGTTGAAGCTTTTCTCTATTTTTGTTTCCGATGAAACATGCATTCGGAACAAGGGAAACTAAATTCGCGTTATTTTATTGTCAATAAAATTTGACAGAACACGACATGACAACTACTCGCTCGTTCCAACATAGATCAAAACGCCAGTAGATAGAAATAAATGAAGCTGAGTTAGCTATATATCAATGTGAAAGCTGTATGTGTATTTTGCATCAAGATTTCTCAAGATTTGTACTGATTGTAAGATTCTTGTTTAAAATTCTCCGACATTTTAATTAACAATAAATTGTTAAAAAATTTATCATTAAAATTAGATCTTACGGAGAAATTAAAAAAAAAACATTAAAATAAGATACACTTATTACTCCAACTATTGAAGCTTCGAAGCTAACAGCATCTTCCTCACGTTAGCCGTTATAAAGCTGGATAATAACAAATTTTCTAAACTCTTTTTCCTCAGATTGCGATGTGCGGCATTTTATTGTAAATCAGTATTTTATTATGATAGTTTTGTTCACACAAATGGAAGTGTCTTTATAATGCAAAGAGAGAGATGAAAAGAATAAGCTAATATTTCTCAAGGAGTTCTATGACGGTATTTTTTTAGTAACTTATGTAAAATTATAGTTATAGTATATCTCTCTCTCAATAAAATATTTTCTTGCAATCTTGCAAGATATACCTACTTTATAGAGATTTTTAGAAGTTACATCTTGTATCTTTGGTTTTCTTAGTACTTCTCAGTATCCTTTTATCTTATATCCTTTTATCTTTTATATTATCTCTAACTGTTAAGTATTTTTTATGTAAGAAAAAGCATCAAAAACATAAATTTCAATTTTTTTTTTCAGTTACAAAATGTTTTAAATTACTTTTTATTTACATTCACATAAAACTTGCGTTTTTCATGAAAAGATAAATTATTAAAATGTTTCCTTTGCCTTTTTTTACATGCATGTTTTGATATTTGTTAATATCATAATAATAAATGTCCAAAGGTATGAAAATCTCACTCAAATACATTTTAAACTATTCTCGTACGAGCGAATATAACTTTGCAGTTGCTGGAAAGTTACTCGAGCGTATGTTTGGTACGAAAAGTGATTATTTGATTTTAACTTTATACAAATGAGAGAAAGAGAGAGAGATACAATTGTATTATCATATTATATTGTATTAAATATTCTCTATTAATTCGGAAAGGATTTAATTATCGAGTTTTAATAAGTTCCAA
The DNA here is from genome assembly GCF_030848795.1 of Temnothorax nylanderi. Taxonomy (NCBI): domain Eukaryota; kingdom Metazoa; phylum Arthropoda; class Insecta; order Hymenoptera; family Formicidae; genus Temnothorax; species Temnothorax nylanderi. The sequence goes on along the minus strand of NW_027249305.1, from coordinate 234,383 downwards.
TTTATCATTATTATTATTAACTCTAACACATTAATAAATTTTTAATAAAATACATTTTTGAAACATATACATAAACATTTAAAAAAAAATTCAAAGAATTACGTTTATTGTTAAATATTACAATAATCCTAAATGAGACTGAATAATATATAACTAAGATAGACTTACTTAGACATGTAAAGCAACGTTTTATCGTGATATAACCAGAGATAATGATTTGGTATCGACATCTCGTGGAAGGTAACCTTCTTTGCATTCTTGAAGAAGCAGTCGGGTCTCCAGATATTGTGCAACCAATCCACGTCAAGTATCCGGTAATCCTCGGACATGTTTTCCGGTAGCCGCAGTCTAGAGTCCCGCCAGCTCTGAGCGAGAAATATGTCGGCCACGTATGTCTGTCGTCGTGGAAAAATAATGTGAGCAGATGCCGCACTTCATATGTGACCATATGCAGATGGCATAATTATTCTTTCTTTCATGTGAAAATAAAGTGTCTTCTAACTTGCACATACTCTACGGATTATATCTCCGTCATAAATTTCAGAAAATTTGAAAAGCACTTCGCAAAGCAGTATTGTTATTCTTACGTAATATTTAGCATAAATTTGTTTTATTTATTTGTCTATTACTATAGTTTAAAAAATTTATATATTGGAAAAAAAGATTAAAATTTAGTTGACCTTTTCAACAAGAGTAAACCAATTTTATTTTATATACGTTTATATAACACATAATATATTTCATTACTATAGTATATACATAATTAAGATAAATGTAAAAAGGAAAAAAATAGTTTAATAAACTTTAATATGGATATAGCGGATGTAATATTCTCTGGGAGAATATTGGGAGAAAACAAATTTTCTAGCGGGTTGCTTATATCGGTCTTTCGCTCACCATCGATTCCTCATTTATCGAGTCCAGACTAAGCACTGTCACGTGAAAATAAACGATGGTGGGCTGGCCAAGGAATTTCGGTGCTCTGTGTTTATCGTACTGCTTCGGATTTAAAGGCAGGATATCTCTCAATGACAAGGAGGTTTCCTTCTTTCCGTACTCATCGAAGTCCAGTTCTCTAAAATGTTAAAAGGTGCGAGAAACGGCTTGCTAATGGACACCATTTGCGCATGTGTGTTTATTTGTTGAAGATTATGTATTTGTTAAAGACTATATGACGAATCGCATTTGACCATGTGATCTTGAGAGAAACATATGATTTAGTTTAAGAAAAACCGAATACAATACGATAATATATTTAAAGAATTTACCTCTAATTAAATAAATAATTTATTAAAGCTGTTTAATTAGATTTTTGTTAAACAAAAATAATTTTTTTAATAAAAAAAATGTAAATAAATAGAAATGCTGAAAAATGGTACGTCTCTAAAACCACTTTTAGATACATTTTTTAATTTGTTATCGTCGAAAATTATAAACCACTGCAATGTATTTTTTAATAAAAAGTTATTAATTGCATTAAGATTAATACTTGTAACATAGATAATAAAATAATTTTATTAAAAATGGTTAAGTTACATGTTGTTATAATTAACAAATAACACGCGGATTATATAAAAATATGTTAATAGTCGGTGGTCGATTCGAGCAAAACATATTTGTGTAAACTTGATTTAAAATCGCCTTATATCACTGTGAAACCCTTCAAGCCGATAACCTGTAACAAGACTCAAGAATTTTCTCATTTATTTCTATTTAGTAATGTTTACAGATGTAAAGTAATTATTAAGGAATAATATACATATATTTATTGGTTTTATTAAAGGTGGGTCCTCAAACGGGAATTTTACGAAAGCATATGGAATAATAATTACTTTTCTAATTATTATTATTCCATAATAATTACTTTACATATCTATGAATGTCATTAAATAATAATAGGCAAGAAAATTTTATACAGTGCTGTTGAACATTTGATTTTTGATACATATTATATCATATTTTTGAATGATTGATATATAATAATAGACTGAATTGTTGCTCACTAATTGTGACAAAAGAAGAAAAACGTAGAAGCGTTCAGTTATATAACTGCAACCAATTTCCAGTAATCACCTTAAAAGTTAAATAATAGCTATAACAGCGATATCGCTGGTACAGCGATTTTTATGGCAGCAGCATCGATGACACTCATAAATTATTCACCGAGCACAAGAACTGAGTGCGCGCAGAGTCTGTTGGCAGTTTCATTATTACAGAGTGGATGCTATTTTTCTCAATCGGGTCGGTCACGTCGATGCCACGATTGCTAACCATACGGCTTTTTTTGTTCAATTAGAATGTGATTGCAGTATTGATTGAGAAACAAATGCGTCGGAGAATGCGGTATAAAGACGTGATATATACCCGTTATTAAATCACAACGCGTTTATAATCTGCGTCATATATGATCTAGTGTATAATGCCATTTATGATGCAATAGACATCATGCAGGAATAATGAAACCTGTAACTGTACTTATCTTCAACAAGAATTCCATCACTATTTCAATAATTTATAAACAATTTTTTTCTCTTTTCTTTTTTTACAGTTATTAGCAAAAATATTATGTTACCTATTGTTCTCTCAGCAGAATTCTCTTCTTAGAATTTTTAGAATAAAAAGAAATAATAATTTAAAGGAAAGTTTAGATGCAAAATACTATTTTTACCGAGATTGTTGATCTTGAAATCGTGTAATATCTATAAAAATGATTGTCCGGCAAAAGAAGTGTGATTGCGTACTCACGGAAAATGCGGGGCGGTCATGTCAAACAGGGCATACAAGTAGCAGCATATGATCAGCAGAAAGTGCCACGTCATTCCTGAAGAGAGCGGAGAGTATGGAGAGTGATACGGATGGCCCGAAAAAAAGAGCGGCGCATGCAATGGAGTTTGCAGAGTACGTCATAAAGAATTCATCGACGCGGAGGGATCGATGAGATCGTTTTGAACTCGCGAACATCAAAGAGACTCTTGTCCTTCTGTGTGAGCGAAAGGATGTGTGTTACATTTGTTTCTGCACATACAGGTCTATTAATATTCCAACATAACTGTGTAATTAATCCGATTTTTAACTCGATTGACAATGCGAAAATCTTGTTTCCCTTTTTTGTTTCTTGCCGCATATTGATGGCTAGCAATATAGGCAAGTCTTTGTCTATTGCAAATTGTAAATTAATATCGATATATAATTTAAATGCACGTGATTTGATGGAATACAGAAAATAATACGTTAGAATTATTTCATAATATTTTCAAAGTTATTAAATTTTACAGTACATATGTAATGTTAGATTTAATACTCTTGTCTTACCCTGATTGAGAAACTTAACCATCAGTTATTGGAATCTCCGCTTTCTCATTAATCCGCGACCTAGCATATTTTACGGGCCGTTTCCTGCGTTGCATCTCTCATTTTTAAATTTTATGGTCCTTCACACGACAATTTTCCGATCCAATTTTCCACTCACCGATCAGCTGCACATTCTATCGTTCGGAAATCCGGCGAATGCTCTCGACGAAAATCGAGCGGAAGTTGTTAGCCTCTCGCTCGAAAATCTTTTCCACCGGACGATCACTTCCGGTTCCTCGTGGATCAATGAACATCTGAATTATATCTAAACATAGCGTCTCATAAACGAAGCCATTGACGTAGATCGATTTTGAAAATCTTGACGAGTCACGACATCAATCATCTATTATTATATGAACCTATTGAATCAATCAACAGAAGTTATTTTCATCGACAATTTTCAATAATAATATTTCGCATTATATTTTAATTGATGAATATTTTGATTGATATCTTATAATAATCTTAATTTAATAAACTCATCACTTTTGTTCGATTAATTAATATTCTATAAGTAAATAGGATTGATATTTATAAAATAAATAAGAAATCAAGCTTGTTCATAAGAAAATCTATTGACAATCGCACAATGAAAGCTCAAGTTAGTTTTTAAGCTATCGTTTTAAATCACCCTTCATGAATTAAACGCACTTTTTATTAATATTAACAAGAAACATTATTTCTAAATAGCATTGTATAAAAATAAGAATAAATTTATACAAATGTAATCTGTAAATGTGTATATAAAGTTATACATATATAATACTATAAAATTATGTTTAATATATTACATAAAAGTAAAAGAAGTTTATATTATAATAAATATTAAAATATTGTATATTTTTAAAAAATTTTGGAATAGAATAGTTCCAAGTATAAATTATTTTTACAAACTAAAAGAAATAATAAAAAACCATTAAGCCATGTTAGTAGTATACTAAATGTCATACACAATGCACTTGAAAATAAGAATTTTTAGCAAATATATTAATAATTGTATAAGACTGCAAATAAAACGAAGATTTACTTTATATGTATCTAGATTATCTAGAAAGTTTTCAGAAACATTAAAAAATACTCTTAAACTCATCTTGAGCCTCAAATATCGAATAAAGGCACAGTTGCTAAAGATTTGGTATGTAATAAAATAAATTGGAAATAAAAAAAAACGTTATTGAAAATTATCTAAGATTAATTATTTTCTTAATTTCGCACACGACATTCTCTACGGATATTAAACACGACTATTGACCTGTTCTACGACTGACGCATCTTCTTGTCAATTTCGATTTAAAGCACGTTGGAAAGATCGTTGATAGCTCGTTGATTGCGTTTCAATCCGCGATGTCTTCCAAGATGCGAGGCTTCTTCCGTCTCTTTTAATCACGATTCTCGGAAACGTCGAGGAAACGTCGAAGAACGACGCGGATTTTATCGCGCGTTCGGTACTCCAGATTTGTCATACGGAAACTGGCCATACCGCTGCACTTTCTTTCTCGCCGTCCGTAAACCACCCTGTCGCTCGGCTGTCTCTAAGCCAATTTGCCTATCGACAAACTGATTAAGCCCTACTCTCTTTCATCTGCAGTATCGTGTAACATCTAAGCACGTGGGTTCGAATGAGAGATCCTGTAATTTTTTAATTAAAAGCATGTCGAAAAAGGTGGTAGGGCAAAAGAATGTGAGAAGCTGAAAATGGATTATGTTTATCACTTTAATTTCCATATATCACATAAAAAAGTCCATCAAGCTAGGTATTAAAAAATAATAAATAAATTATAAAAATGCTTAAAAATAAAGTAAAATTGTTTTTAACTAACTTGCAAACTGTAGAAGTTAAAATATGTTATTAATAATATGTACATATACGTTAATCCTTATTAATAATATATTTCTTTATGTATTAAGGATAGGTATTAATATATCTTTGTATGTTATTAATTCTTGTTATATACCTAGTAAACCTAGTAAACCTAGTCAACTAACATTATATCGATATTATAATTTCCTACTTAACAATGTAACTGTTATCTGCAACATGTGTTATAAATTACACTTATATTGTTGACTGGGAAATTATAATTATAATTGATGTAATGCCACTGTTAGTTGATGCTTACCGGGTTATCTTGTTTATATCTGTTTTACTTTTATTGATGCGTGTTCCTTTATTTTTTATATAATACTTTTACACAAAGTATGCTTTTTATTAAAGAACTTTTTTTTTAAGTAAATTTTTACTATATGTTATTACTGATATTAAATTTAAAAAGATTTCCTTTAAACAAGCACGTATTTCTGCTTTAATCGATATTTTGAATCTGAAGTAAAGTAAAGTTGTATTCAAATAATATCCTTTTGCTTCTCATTCGAATAGTCTCAATTGATCTTTAATCAAAAAAATGACTATCGCTCGAGGATCAAAATCGCCATTTATTTAATACATTTTTTAATATAACTAAAATGACAATTATTTATAAAAATCTGGATTATTATGGTAAACTTATCAACGAAGCGATTGTTTGTCGTTAAAATAATGAATATCGACGAAGCAACGGGCTAAAATATCCACTGTCGCCATCTGATTGTAAATACTATACAACCTAACTAGCTCGAAAAATCATTAGACTTACTTTTTCGTATGTTCGTTATTGATTATAGAATGATTATTCTTTATTTTGACAGAAATCATGTAAAATCGAGAAATATTTCGGAATTGTATATTTTTCTGAGCATATTTGCAGTCGATACAAAAGCTTTCTCCTCTTACTAGAAGTAATTGAAGAAGCTGTTAACTATATCTTCTTCAGGTATACTATCGACAACGGCAGATTTATAAAGAGAAAAGAAAAATTGAGTTATGTGAAATTAATTTTAATTGTCTAATAACCAACTTCTTTATAACTGACTATTCAAATCCAATTAACGAAGAACTGAAGCTTCACTGGTAAGTTAAAATTTAGTTAATAGTTCATAAATAAAATGCGAGAGGCCACTTTTCTCATATGTCCTCCGAAATCGATTAATGATTTCGTTCCTTTAATGATTAGCAAGTTTCTAGCGATTGTAAAAAAAGAATGATTTGTTTCTTTTTACATTGCTTACAAATTTTTTTAAAATTAAATTTGACTACAATAATATATCTTATAAATATTTGTATTTAATAATGTATTTAATAAATTATAGCTTTATATAGAATAGAAAAAAAGCATATAAATAGCATATAAATTAGTATATAAATAGATTTGAATTAATTAACATTTCATCCACTTGTAATAATCATAGACTTATGGACATCGCGTAAAATTTTGCATTAGCTATTTAATAATTTTAAGTATAACTTACTGACTATATGTATTATATTAATTACTTAGAATTTAGATAGTTATAAGCATTACTATAATGCCATAATTTTTTATAAAGGTATATATATTGTATAATTAAATATCAATTCAATTAAGTCTTTATTTCACTCCCCTTTCGGGGTTGGAAAGGCGTTTTTCCAGTAAAACGTGCCCAACCCTTTACAAAATATGCATTTCCTCGTCCGACCTGGCCGTATACGACCTTTCACATTCTAAGGCCCCCTCCCATCCACGATTCCCTTCTCCTTTCCTGTTCCGGTCCCTCCCTCCTCTTGCCCTTGTTTCCCTTCTCCTTGCTCCCTCCATCATTCGGGCGGAACTACCATTCCTTGCTGTCTTTGTGTATCCCTTCCAGTCTTCTCCTTTAACTTCCTCTCATCCGTCCTTCCTGCCTCCGCCTCCTCTGTCTGGCTCCTCCTTTTTTTGACTTTCCTTCTTCTCTTCCTTACCTCCAACCTACCTACAGAAAACAAACGGAAATCTAAATTGTTTCCCTCTCAGGTTCATCCGTCTTTCCATCTTTCCTCAAATCTGCACTCGCCTTCCTCAGCTCTTCCTTTTCCTATCCTCTCTTCTTTTCTCTCTCTATCCAGCCAATCCACTATTTCTTCACCTTCCTCTCCTCCGTATCTGCATCTCTCCTAACCTTCAAATCCTCTTCCATCTGTCTCCCTCCTCATCCCATTTCACTTTCTTCCCGTCTATTCATAGTCTCTTATTAGTCATTACCGCTGACCTTCCTTTCAGTCTTTCTTCTCTTGCTTTTCTTACCAGCCTGTGCCTATATGCTCTCTCCTCCATCGTAAGTTCCTCGTCGACTCCTACTTCCCATCTTCTCCATATCTCCTCACTTCTTCAAATTATTTCCTCCTTATCGTCTTCCTCTTCAAGCTCCATAAACAGTACCTTCTTCCTGTCCGCACCCGTCACCTCTACAACCCTTCTTATCGGAATTATCCTCCCCGTCACTCTTTCCATGATGGATTCCATCAACCCCTTTCTTTCTTTCGGTCCTTCTCCTGTTACTCTCCTCCATATGAGGCTCCTTTTCTTCTTCTCGGCTTTCTCCCTTTTTTCTCTTTCGTCTTTTCGTTCCGCCTCACTTTCTTTCCTTTCTCTTCTTCTTCTTACTTCCTCCTCTCTGTCTTCCGCCATTCGCCATAATCTGTTCTTCTCTGCAGCGTGTTCCTTCTCCTTATCTCTTTCTTTCCTCCCTCTTTTGTCTTTCCCAGCCTCTCTTTTTCCTCTGCTACCTCTGTCCTCCTCCTCACTCATCGCTCTGCTCTCCGCCTCACTCTCTTTCCATCCCTTCCTTTTCCTCACCCTTTCGTCTCCCCGTCTGATCTCCGTTCTTTTCGCCTCCTCGCTGGAGTTCCTCCTCCCTTCACTTCTCCACTCCTCCTCACTTGCCACCTCCTCCCACCAATCTCTTCCCCGTCCTTTTTCACTCCATCCTCCTTCACTGCTCTCTCCTCCCTCCTCTTCTGACATCTCTTTCATCGCCGTTCCTCTTCTGCTCTTCTTCACCTTCTCTATCTCTCCCTCCTTCTGTCTCCGTCCGCTGCTCTCATCTGCTCCTTTCCCTTCCACCTCTCTTCGCCCTTCGCTCTCCTTGATCTGGATCACTTCAGTCTGCTTCTTCTCCATCCTTTCCAACTGTGTTCTTAACTCCATAATTTCCTTCCTGACTTCCTTTCCTTCTCGTATTATTTGTTCCATAATTCTCTGTCCTATCTCTCTTAGTTCCTTCGCGATTTCCTTAGCCCACTCAGCCTCCTCCATCCTCTGTCCTTCCCTCGGCATCCTTTCCTTTTTGTCGCTATATTAAACAGAGCCTTATGTTAGTATGTTGCATTTATCCACTTCCTCCCCTTTCTTTACCAAACAGCCCCCTTCTCTATCGTTTACTGTCTGCCTATAACCTATCCATCCATTTATGCTTGCCTCTGCCTTCCTCACTATCACTCTCAGTCCTCTCCTCGTCAACGTTTCTAACCTACTGTGCCACTTACGCTCCTCTGAATATCCTCAGCGTCCTTCCTCCTTCGCACTCTCAAATTTCCGTGCAACCCTCGTACTGTCCTTACTCGCTGCTCACCTGCCTCTTAAGGGGATGCTGGAGCCGCAGACGAACTCGATCAGCGTCGATAAAAAAGTGCTCACCGATTCTTACACATACATACAGAACGCACCCTTAGGAAAATTTACTTTAAAAAACTTAAAATAAACTAGAAAGTTTACCAAAGAAATTACTATTGATAAACTATTGATAAACTAGAAGTGATTTCGAACCAAACTTTAAGTATTTCTATAATATACTTTAAAGGTTACTTTAAGTTAACTCATGCAATTACTATTAATCACCCCAAAAAAAATATTCTGTCATTTAGTGGCTCCCACTTGATTTTAGAGGATTTTCCTCTGAAATACGGTCTCAAGAAGATATTTTAAAATCTAGAGGAATATCCTCTAACCATGAGACACTAGACTTAAGATTACAGTCCTCTTAATACTAGAGGACACTGATTTCCGATATTCACCCGGAATAAAAAAAAATTATTTATTTCGAAATTTTATTACTATTTTATAACTAAATTTGTTTCTTAAGATGCAGTCTATGATTTTAAATATTTTCTCGTATTTGAAAAACACACTTACCTTGGTGGGATTCGAACTCGGGACCTCTGGATCGTGAGCCAACTGCCTTACGTGGTAGACTACTTCTTAATTTGATGTAAGTGTTATATATAGTCTACATATGTCATAACCAGCGCAAATATATAATTTTCCAAAAATCATCTTAAGAAACAAATTCAGTTTAAAAAGAGTAATAAAATTTTGAATTGGATATATGGTATAATATTTCTTAATGTCTCGTGTGGTGCAAGTGTGGTGAAAAAGGGAACTTGTCTTTTTAAGTATACTGTTGAAACAACACGCATAAGTTAAAATTAGCTTTAAGTATTACCTTTATAAAAAGTAAAGTTAAAGTATATTTATAAGTATTACGTTTGTTAAAAGTAAATTTAAAGTATATTTGCGACTTGCTTATAAAGTTTTTATTGAGGTTAATAACTTAAAGAAAACTTTACGCTCGGCTGTCAGTATACTATTAGTCTACTATTATACTATTAGTATACTATTATTACGGCTAGTATACTTTATAATACTTTAAAATACTTTAAGTAACTTTAAAAAACTTTAAGTAAATTTTTCTAAGGGCAGGCGAACTCGATCAGCGTCGATAAAGAAGTGCTCACCGATTCTTACACATACCTACAGAGCGCCTGCTCTAGGGCTACCCATTATACTGATCCGTATGTTTTTGGCTGAATTCGGGGAGACGCGTAACATGTGCATATGAAATTTTCAAACACAGTTTTCTCTTATACTAAAGCTCGTAGCTCATTTCTGTAAGCGCAGGATTCTTCTTTATTGTATTTCCGAGACCGCTGCCAGGTTTTTGTATACGTACACAGTCTAAAACTTTTATGTGCAGCAAATGTTGTCATGAGTCGACCGCAGAATCGAAAATAAAACTGTAATTTTCTAATTTTTTTTCGTTTTTCATACGCAAATGGTGTCTGCGGTATTCGTTATCGTCCATACTTTAATTCTGGACAAAAAATTTTTAATTCGGTGAAATCAATCAAAAGATTAGTGTGTCTGAAAATTTCGCGGTAAAACAGAGCTGTCTCCAGCATCCCCTTAACTTTCAACCGCATCGCGCGTTCTCAAACCTCATCTTGACGTCCCGCAGGGGTGCCAGCCCGCCGCCCTCCCGTTTCTCGCTCTCATCTGGGCTGCGTTCGGAAACGTCACCCGGGTACACACGGGTATACTCCCTTCTCCTTCTAACTCGCTGAGATAGAAAGAGAAGGGAGTATACTCGTGTGCACTCGGGTGACGTTTCCGAACGCAGCCCTGCCCGTGCGTTCTCGAAGTGCTGTGCCTCGACGCCCCGCAGTGGTGCCAACCCCTCTTTTGGCGGGGCCGACACCCCGCGCCGTCTCAGCCCTAGTTTCTCACACGGGGTATAATTAAATATAATATATATAAATTAATATAATTTATACAAAATTATATATTCAAAGAAAAAATATAAATAAAGGACAATGTGTTGAATAAAAGGGGATGATTGGCTATGTATTGAATAAATAAACGATAGCTTCAGTGCACAGGATTTTCCTGCGTATTTATATCAGATCATACATTATCTCCAAGGTAATTCTTGGAAGCTGCGCATCACCGCGCGATCGAGCCGCTTCGCGAACTCTCATGTGTTTCCTGTCGCGAGAATAAGCGTCGAAAAAACTGAATCTATGAAACCAGAGTAGAAATCCGAATATTGGCTGGCCTTTCCTACGGAGGCCTTGATATGTTCAATTGGAACCACCATCTTTATCCTCGGCTTCGAGCAGTAAAATTTAACATTTAATTCCTTGCGCTTTCTAATTTTTATAGATATCTTTCATGAGATAAAATATCAGATTAATAAAAAATTATTAATAAAATAGCTTTTATATAAATGTTAAATTACAGTATGGTTGATATGTCTGATCTTATGTCCAACGCGATTATCAATTGATACTGTGATGTGTAGAATATATAAAAAAGAAACGTAATATATATTTATTTTATATATTGCGTCAATCAAGTTTATTTTGTAATTTAATTTATCTTGATAAATAATTTTTATTGTTATATAATTTAAAATAACTTAGGTAGTGACGCAAGGAATTAATTAATTTCAATAATTAATAAATAATCAAGTAGCCATTATAATTTCGGCGATTCACTCGTCTTCCTGTTTCATTTGTGGCAAAATGTTCGAAATCTATAGCTGGTATAAACGATACCGCGGGTCTTCGTACTTCGCAATTGCTTAATAACTAAATTAATTAATACATTTTAACATCTTAATAAGATTCTAGTAATTACTAATTGCGTATTATTGCGGCGCGAATCTCGAAGCACGAGGCTGGAAGAGGATGACGGATCTCGTTGGATACGACGTAATTGACGGTTACAGATTGTTCTATTCGTTTGCATTATAAAGCTGCAGAACTTTAAGCCTTTATGCATCCAATATAAGTATCATTATCGTAGAAAGTTAAGTAAAATTTTTTAAATCTTGTGATACTTACTATAATACATGACTGTACTTAAATATTTAAGATATTTTTGTAATACTAAAATGTCTCTCAAAACGTTAATATGCGATTCATTAGATTTTATTAAAATACGCGGATAAATAAACTTCTCTTCATTATTTTTCAATTTATTTAATCGAGATAAAGATATGTATTTGATGATTTAATATATATTTTAATTCAATTAATTTGTATTTTTTGTATTACTTAAAACGCATATTAATGCGTTTTGTACATAATTGATATCGATGCATACGGCTTAAAGACGCGCGCAGTGAAAGTTCTGTAATTTAGTAATATACTTGTAGTAATATATTTAACAATACTTATTGGTAAATTATTTTATGTGTATTGCGTTCGTATGTACGACGCATCTTTTTCGTTTTTTTTTTCTTTTTAATCATACGATATCTCTTTAATAGCGCTACATCGAGTAACAAAGTCGTTCTGTGAAAGTATCTTCAATACGCAACGTCACTTTTAGAGCGTTGTAACAATATAAGTGGTAAACATTTGTTGTTTATACATATTAAAGGAATTATCTTTGTAAAATTACTATTGAAGCGTTTCTCTTTTATTTTCGTTACAGAACTCATGATGGCTTCTTCGATCATCTTAACAAACATGTCATCAGTTATTACATTTATTAAGTCTCGGGAACCTCGTGTAACTGGAATTGTAAAATTCTTAAACTTTAAAACCACTTTGTGGCGCTGTAACAATTTCCAAAAACTCGGCCTCGCTTTTTCAAGCGAACGAAGAAGGTTTTCTATTTAATTAAGGACGTATTTCATTAACCTAACGGTCAATACACGGTATCTCTTAAAGAAATATGATATGCATGGCTCGAACGCAAGCGAGCGCAGTTTCATAAATAATCGTATTTGATTCTGAAATCAATTTGCGTGATTCGAACGTTTTCGATTGTATTTGCGCTCGAAAACCAATCTTTCGAATCACTCTCCGTATACATTTTTGAAGATAATTCATCAGATTGACGACAGACGAGAAATTGCGGAGTATTCTTGTGAAAGAAATTCTGCAAATTCTCACGAAAATTTCGCTAAGCTGTTGGATCAGTTCGATCGATCGGTAATCGGTGTACGGTTCGCAACACAGTCCATGTACAATGTGATACACGAGGAAGTTAGAATTCATATACGAGTCGTACGAAGACCCACGTCCGCAGCTTGTTTGGAAGAATTAATACCGTGAACAGAAGTTACTTTACAATCACGATATTACTTTGTTAAGGAGTTCGCTTGAGAGAGTAATGGCTGGTTCTCTGGCGTGACTTAGAGATTAGTCAGGATTCACTGTGTGTGTGTGTGTGTGTGTAACCGAAATGCTTGCGAAATTACTGTAAAACAATTTGTACTAAACTTTTTAACATAAAGTAAAACAATATCGACTTCATAACTAGCAACATAATTTTTAGAGACTTAAAGGCTCCTTTGAATTCTATATTTAAAGTTTGAATTTTGTAATTTACATTCGACCGCTACTTCTTTACATCTCATTAACGATTATTCTATCAACAAATTTATTTAATTCAACAAAATAAGCTTGTAGATAACCACTGGATCTTAACTGCCTGTAAAACTAAACGTATCACATCGTCTTGTAAGCTTAGTAATCAAGCAAAATGCAATATAAACTTTATGCGAGAGCAAGAGGCGGCTAAGTTTGAGGAACATGAGGAAGTTTACCAACTCTCTCTCTCAAGTAAGATCGTCGCATCAGTCACGTCGTCACAAAGTAACATCGCGGTCACAAAGCAAGCTCTTTACAGTAACGCCATGCTCTCCGACGCATCGGTTTTCACACACTTATACACACACACACACACACACACACACACACACACACACACACACACACACATGTGCGCGATCTCGCATGCATGCGTAATTATTGCATCGCCCTTGCGTCGTTTTTTTTTTTTACAGTTAAGCAGTCACCCTCACGTTCGCACGAAGCACGGAAATTACTAACAATAATGTAGAAAAATGTTAAGACGTATAAGAAATAAAAAAATTATTTAAAATAAGATTAAGAAAAATTATTTGATGAATAAAGATAAAAGATTTATTATGTTTCTTTAATTAAGAAAAAATTTTTCCATTTAGCAAATTATGCTAACTAGAATATTTGACGTTACGCTGCAATTTTTCTACTAACAATAAGTTACTTCAGGATTAACTCCAAAACAAAATGCAGTAGGACAGGCTCTCTGATGTATTTCGCTATATTTGTAAGATCTGCAGAATGATTCTCCCGCAAGGTGGATAGCTCATTATCGTTGACCGTCGAAATCGCGATTTCTCGACGTGATGCACGTGTATCTAGTGCGCAATACGTTACAGAGAGTAATTAGGCCGCGTGTAGTCCCGACTTTGGCGTCGGATATTTGATTATCTGATTCAGCTGGATCATATGAGATGGCCATGAATAGATACACGCGCAGCTCTTAGCGTACATTAATGATGATTACGCGCGTATGTACAGTCCAAATGTTCGTTGAGAAAATAAGAAATTACGAGATATTATTCTTTGCGAGACATCTGCAAAAGGTCGCAAATAAATCCTAGAGTATGAAAAAAAAATAAAATTAAGAAGTGCAAAAAAGAGAGAAAGGCAATAGAGATTTGCCAATAAATTGGGTATATAATGAAATATATAATACTAATTTTGTATACAAAAGTGTCTCATAGTAAAATAGAATTTGTTCTCAAATATATGACCGAAGTATCGATACGGTATATCGTTCTACTCAGCTGCCCGTGCTTCGTGGAGGAAAGTTGCATCCGTCGAATGCAGCAGTATTAAAGCTACTCGCCGTCTTAGCGAACAGTGCGTCAAAAGTACCTTGCCAGTGAGTAGTAATTGAGCGTAATGGTTCTTATCGGCTGATTCGTGCGTCTATAACCGACGATCTAGGATCGTCTAGGGGCATTTCTTTCCGCGCGCAGTTTTATTTACATTCCGATGCAGCGAGCGTAAACTTCAAGCAAACTCCGCCGAGTCCGTGAGTTACGCCATTTTCGGGACACCCCCCTTCGTGTCGATCAAGGTCGAATTTAGGGTTCTCAAGGAATGACGAGCGCGATGATATTCCAAGTGGAAATACCGGCGCGATTTCGTATGCGCGTTTAATTAATTATATTAATTAAAATATAGATGCGATTAAATGTGCAGAATTAATTGCTGTGACATTTCCATAGAATATAATTAGTGAAAATATACACAATTAAAATACAATGAATTAATATGGGCATTAAATTAACGAAATCACAATTCAGAGCAATAAAATATGCAATTTGCATTTCTACCAAATGTCATATTAAACTAATTCAATCGTGCCCCCGTTAAATTCTTTATGCGTGCATTATAATCGCGCATGCATCTTAATTAGGTTTATATCCATAATGTAAAAATCAATGGCCGAGGTTTGAGACACTCCGCGCACTTATTCGATATGGATAACTCATCCTATTTTCGCACCGTAAATCAAAAGGAGAGACCCGTCAACCTTGATCTACGTTTCTCGCGAGATTTTCGCATGTTTGGTCCATCATCTTCGAGATCGATCGAATTCATCGAAAGAGCTGTCTCGCTTTTCGATCGATCGTCCCCGAAGAGCCGATCTCGCCGCCGCTGAAACGATTAGTCTCGCCGCTTTCTAACTAATCAACATGTATTATATTCCTGTCTACGTGCGCGTATGTATAATGTGACATTAACATCTTCCGTCCCTTTGAGCGACGTGCCCGCGATTCATAAATTTTATACATTATTGCTTTACCACGTCGCGCACGCACAATCCGCCTCGCGCTTTTTCTCGGTTATTTTTCGGTTATTCAATAATTTTAATTTAATTAAATTGTCATTATTTAATAGAATCCTTTTCCTAGTTTATTAAATAATACTGAAATAATTAAAATTAATGAACGTGTCAAGAAGAGAGATCTGTCAGTGTATCAGACAATCAGATTACTATAAATCTGATTTTATTTTTATTTCTTTTTGTATCACACTTCTGTTACGTCGGATATCAATTTTTATCTGTTCTATTTGTATTGCGCACAATAGAGTTTATAAACAGTATAAAGATGTGGTTATTAAAAAATTAACATTTAATTTTTAGGTTTTAAGTTTAGAAGAATTGTTACAAAGATATATATACACGACTGGACACAGTTTAGCCAAAAATAAAATAAAATTAATTGAAGAGAATTATGATACTTGATTATAATTTTTGCTGTGCAACGAGATTGGAAATAATGAAATTACGATACACATAATAGCGCGAATTAAATTATAACGCGGGAATAATTACCGCCAAAACCGAATACGAAAGAACGAAATGGTATTCACGCCGGCATTCGCGCGTTTATAACCGCTTTATAATCTGATGGTAATAGCGCGATTTATATATTATTATTATTTAATATAATATAATTCAGGGAAGAGCGCGGGGAACGATTGGCACGCACAAACGCACTCTCATATATTTCGCACGCAGGACTCACACGCACACAAGGCGGTAGTTACACTCGCGCCTAGATCGACGAATGCCACCTAATTGAATTGCCGTATTACAACTTGTCGTCTAATTCGCACTTGTCGTCCATGTACAAACAATATGGCAGTCAGAACGCGCTGACTGTCCGTCTCGCATTACCTATATTTATATTTATATTATATATATATATATATATATATATATATATATGCACTTACATAACGTATATGTATAGAGTATATCGTATGCATAGAAGGGCTCTATTTATTTGCCGTATTGTTCCTGCCGCTACATTGTCTAGCGAGTTTTCGTTAGTTAACTTCAGCGGCTCCCGGATTCGCCTGAAGCTTTAGCGCGATTATAATCCTCAAGATCCCGTCCAACGGATTCTCGTCACTTTATTCGGCTAGCAGGAGTCACAAGGATAACAGAAGTCCTCGTAGTAATCGTTATATTCGCGTTTCCATCAACGACTGATTATATAATCTGTATCTAGCTTTTTAGGAATTAGTTTCCCTGTTTATTGATTGTTACTTTATTTTCGAAAATATTTTCAATAACATTTTGATATTATTTTCGGAAACAACGAGGCAGGTAGTTAATAGATAAATTATAAAGAATTTAAAATCAATAAAAAATTATAAACATTTTAAATCTGTAATTAAAAAAAATGGGATTTTTAAAATTTATTTGATAATATATTGACTTTTGTCGCATTTTTTGCAACGAGTTGAGTGTTTCGAGAAAGAATAGTGTAAATATTTAGATCACAAGCTATATATAACGTAATTGTGTTAATCTTTCGTGGTAAAGTAATTAAGACAAAAAATATTAAATTATGATTGACATTTTATCATTAAATTTATATTCAGCTATTTCACATTTGTGATCTACGATAATTGAATCTCGACGATCTTGGAATTTTATTAGATAAAAGTAATTAAGACACTTCCGTTCGAAATAAATTAATAACGGAAAATAGTCGAGATTTAATGCTAGCGAAATGAGATTGTCTCTCAAATTCTCGAAACACTGAACTCGGCCACGCTTTAGTAATTTTAGTATCGTTTGGAGAAAAAAGAAAATGGGTGGGGCAGTGACGAGTCTGTCGCAGAGCGAGGGATAATTATCGGAATCCCGAGGGTTATTAATCGCCGGTATCGAGATTATGATCGAGCCAGCAGCAGCGGGAGGATTTTCTCCGGCTGCTGAATAATTCCAGCTCGTGAATTTCTGAGTAATTTGTAAATGTCAAGCGTTCGGCCGCCGTTTACAAGTTTTCCGCTTCGTATCCCCCTCTCGTCTTCCGGCCTGACAAATCGACCGTTTATACAGGGTGCCTCCCACAGTCACGAACTATTGACATTGCGCGCCGTAATTACGGAGACGCGCGACGCGAGGTGCCACGCCGTTTCACATTGATATGCGCCTCCCTTATCGGCGCCATCGGTTAATAAAATAATCGACGACACGAATATATGACGGACAAGGAAATGATCGAAAAAGAAAAAAAAACCGAAAGTACACTTACATCGAGAGCACTTCATATCTAACGAGCAGATGTATTGCTTTTTTTCTCTTGTTATAAATAAAAAAAGCAATCACGTCTAAAAGGTCTGATTAATTGTACAGTTGCTGCATGACGAGTTGAAAATTCGATTGTCGGATTTGCGTTGATTTCTCTAAATCTATATGTGTGATATTAAGGCGATATTATCTAGCAAATTCTCTGAGGCCGTGTTTTATTTAGCGAAAATTTGATTGGACGTCTTGCCCTCTCTTAGGACTTAGATTTTCTAAGGCACCCCGTACATCTCTACGGTGATTGGATATTTACAACTTGAATATATACAGTTTGAAAAAAAATGAGGAAAATAGAAAAGAAAGAGGAAAGAATTTTCGTCGGGACCGTCGATATTGACTCGGGATACTTCGTATACATCGGTTGCGACTTGAAACTTGAAAACGAGCGGGCCTCGATCGATTTTTCTCGCTCGACTACATTTCCCCAGGCTACCTCTATTACACACTTCTTTTCTGCTCTTACGTCGCTATCAACAATCTACATTTATCTACACACTCGAGTTTCTCGTCGACGAGCCGCGCGTCGTATAGACGCGCGTGTCTTTTAAGGTTTAGATTTCAACTTTAACAAACACCTAATGGTCCAGTACGGGAGGAGGTTTGCGTTGCTTGGCCGTTAATTATACAGTAGATTAGTGCTTAGCCATTTATACAGACTGCCTCTCGCGTTACGGTCGATTTATTATACACACGTCGTACTCTCTCGTTCCGAACGATCGCGAATCGCACCCACCGCTTTTCTGCTCCTACTCTCTCGTCGATCTTCGACGAGCAATTTTACGTTTTTACTTCAATTTCACATTTCGTGATGCCTCTTGAGGCGCAACTTCGAAAAAGTGCGACTTTTAATGTCTCTCTCTCTCTCTCTCTCTCTCTCTCTCTCTCTCTCTCTCTCTCTCTCTCTCTCTCTCTCTCTCTCTCTCTCTCTCTCTCTCTCTCTCTCTCTCTCTCTCTCTCTCTCTCTCTTTATTTTTATTTTTTTTCTCGATTAATTTGTCAAGATTGCCGCTGTCGCATCAAAAGCGCGAATTAATTCGAAACTGTTTTTGGTTTCCATTCGGATTAACATCGTAATATAACGTCAACAAGATTATAATTGTGCGAAGAGTCTCAACGTTTAAAAATAAAACACTTCGAGTGTATATATGTAATATTTTTATTTCAACAATTTGCAACAAAATGTTCCTATCTATTCACGGACTTCGCGTTAATCATCCGCTTTTCTAAGTGATGATTGTAATCCTGTCTGCCAATCAAGATTGGGCATTGAGAACATTTATTTTTATATATACATTATATATAGAGAACATATATATAATTTATATATATTGATTAATCTCGTTAGAACGTAAAAATCTCTCGATTACTCATTTTTCAATATTTCTCAGTTTTCATATATGTCATTAATTATTCTCCGCCAATCACTCGCCCGTAAATCATCATGTAATCAAACATCATTAGTAACCGCGTGCCGATTGTTAATGGTCAACTTGCGATGCAACTCGTGTCCAAGTTACGTCGGTTGCATGTCGATCGCGCAACAGTCTCGTTCGCAAGACACTTTTGACGGCGGGAATTGTCGAGCGCGTAAAATGAAAACGCAATTTGGCCGATGATTCCTACTTGATTTCGCGTACATTTGACAAATGCATTCCGTGTCAATCTCGTTTCCGTATCAAGCTCGACCTCAAAGCGGCGTCGATCGTCCAGGGCATCATCGATCATCCGTCACTAACCCTTCGAGTAGCGCAAATAACACTGTTTTTCTACAGTGTAACTGCAGTATCTTCAGTTAGGCACAGTGTTTTCAACTGCCATGTCCACACACATTAGCATCTATATAATAAGTGCTTTCGAAATGTCGGAACATGCAATGAATATTCTATAAAAGTATCTATTTGCTATTTTCTCTAAGTAATATGTGTTTTGAAAATAAAACTAGGTAATCCCCCAAAATCGACAGTTTTAATGCAGTTTATATATAAAGATGTATTATATTCTCATTGGTGCCTTAATAACTGTACTTTATTATATTTATTGTAAAAAATAAACAATTGAAATGAAAAATATATATTTACATAAATTTCATATTTTAAATAAAAGCACATTTTTTAAAGAATTTTATCTCGGAAGAAAAATAACTTTGCTTACATTAATTTAATGTTAATTACAATAATCATCGCATGTTCCACGTTAAATCCGGAGTCATACGAGCTGTGACGGTCGAAGAGTTAAGGACAAGGCTCGAGGACGCTCTGTCGAGGTTACAGTGTAACAAAAATACCATTAAATATCAATATATATTTAATAATATCTTCAACGGCGCGGTGAGCGATCCGCGATCGGCGGGAACGTGTTTGGGGATCGCCGTGCGAATCCGCCGATTGATGATCCCTGCGATCTGTCTCCGATCCGCACGGCGATCGAGGGGAAGGCAGGGGGATTTCTTCCCTTCGTTGATCTGCGCCCTTCAAGGCCACGAGTCCTCTCTCGTCCGAGTGGGTGGTCCCGTTGTCGGGACCATTGCTACTACAACATGCACGCGACACGTGGCGATCCTCCGCGAGGGGGACACTCGATACAGATTTTTCTCGACGTCCTGATGTCCCTGTCACGAGCCGAAGAGACACGTCGACCCGAAGAGGCTGATCGCGAACAGAACGACGAGGAGCGCCGACGACGACCTGGAGATCGCCGCCTCGTTGCTGTACGGCATCTTCACTTCGACCTCGGCCATCTTGAAGATCGAGAGCAGCGGATGCGTGTGCACCTCGTGGTGCTTGTTGTTGATCTTGTCGCTGAGATCTTGCATCATCGACGCGCACTCCTCCTGCAAATCAATCATTTCGATTAGCGCGTTCAGTTTAAACTTTCAATTCAAAAGCAGATTTTATTTTAATTGGAATTTGATACGACATTCGCGTAATTATTAAATGACGGGAGGTTTTATATCTATTATGGATCCCTAATCGTGATAGATGCTTGATTTCTAATATTACAACGTAATTTTGAATTGATTCTCGTTCCAATTTACAGATATGTTAGTTTGAATTTTTACTTATTTTCGATATTTTGTATATAATTGCATACAAAGGTAATTTTTATTTAAATAAATATCATAAACAGAAAAAATTATGAACCAAATATAAGTAAAGACTGTGCTAAAAATTATCTTTTCTAGTAACTTTGTTTATGATCAACTACAAAATATTAGCGTAGTTGTATAGCTTTATAACATCGTGAAAAAAATAAATCGATCGGAACCAATCAAATTTTCATTTAAAAAGCGCCTTTATTTTAATCGAAGAATTCGCAGAGCGACGATATGTCCTGGTAAATTCAGGATCGTTTGTAATGACCGGAATAAATCCTGCGCGAAAGTATAATCTCCGCGAGAGCACGCGCATTTTCCGTTCCTACTATCAATAGTTGTTCCGCCAGAATACGAGTTTTCCCTCGAATACGACTTAACGACGTCGAATGTAACCCCTCCCCCTCCTCCCCCCGTTTTATCCTGTACCTCTTTCCAGACGGAATCCGGCATCGATTTCCATTTTCAACCCTCTCCCGCTACGCGCAGCCCTTGTTCCTCGTCCCCAAAATTACCCTCGGCTCGTTGAATCTTTAATTTCCGGCGTAGGAGTCCGCGAAAGGTTGAGAGCGATTTTTGGTGATATCTTTCTGGTGCGCCACGTGGCCCGACCAGATTTCTCAACCCGCCCGCGCCGACGTTTCATTCGCTCGTTTCGTGCCCGGGCGAGGTTTTCAATGTGAGATTAAATTCCGCGTGGAAGCTGGAATCTTGCGCGAATAACTTCGCTGTGACGAGCCGGTGTAGCTTTCCGAGCGTGGAATGAAACTTTCGACGAGTCCGACCAATGATATCTTTGGCGCGTTGGGAAAGAGACACGAGTCGTCCAACTTCAGATATATGTCTTCGAGCAATGTATTAGAAGTCTGCATTGTAAAAGTTAATTTATTATATAGCGATTTTATGACGTAAACGCTATAATACCTTGGCTTTCTTCTTTGGAAAAGATTCTGCTTAGGTTTTTTTTTATAATTATGGCAATCTGCTATTAATGTATCAGATAATAAATTTACTTTTTTGAGATTCACCTAGTTATCGCTTTTATTTTCTTCAAAATATGTGTTTTATGGAATACTTGATGCGTGAGACAGGGAAGATACCTGACTATGAAACAATATTGCAGTATATATCCGCGCGCATTCGATAATTAACTCGCAACGTGCGAGAGACTCGGGTCTACAATTAGCACCAGCCAATACGTAAAATGAATTATCGCACTGGGCTTTTGTCCGGCCATGCTTGGATCATTACTGCTTCGCGCAGTTCCATTCAATTAGCCTAAAAACCCGGCCAGGCACATTCGGCGTGTTTTGCGCTTTCTTTTATCATATGGGTTACGTTCATTTTGCAGTCAAGTACGATAGCTGAATTTAGACATTTAAAGTAGCAGATATATATCATGCAGAATTAAAAAGAATTAAATAAATTCGTATCTCGGGGTCAACAATTTAAAAAATCGCAAAAATATTGGAAATTCTGATGCAAATTTAACTATAACTTTCCGCAGAGCTGTCCGTCGTATTAATATCATACTTTAAAATATTAAATAAGACAAGAAATCGATATTATATATAAACGTAAAGAGGATTTTTCCCCAAATAAAATAATTAAATTTATATTTTAAAATAATACCTAGCTTATATTTTTCAATCCTAGAACTTAACGGACGAGTTTATCGCCTAAAAGTTCAGCTTAGTATAATTCGTGTATTAAATAGAGTAGCCGAGTACGTCAAAGTCGCTAGTTACTTACTCCACTTTTTTTGCTATATCATCATAATTTTGTTACGCGGAGAAGTCGACGAAGCTTTTAATTGCTCATGTGTGTTTCCGTGTGCTCTCGGTTTCCCTACCAGAATAATCCGGCTTTGAATGCAAATGTGCGGTGTGTGACCTTTTTTTTCCATCGGGATTATCCAACAGATTCGCAACAGTATTGTGCGCTGCCGCGGATATATATGTAACTCCTACTTTTTTTACTCCGCGGATTGCGCTGCTTATCTCCCGTCGTGCTTCAACATCAGCCGACACGCGTTTAATTTTTCCCCGGATAATATTTTATTTAATCCGGGCTTCGCCGTAAAATAATACATGGTATGGTACGTAATGGTCTTCCGTGAGCGTCTCATTTGTTTCTGCAGTAAAACATTAGTCCTAGTGGAAACATTAAATAATTCAACCTTAATGGAGTTAAATAAAACCAAACTGCTTTCAAAATTCAAACTGGATAATTTCGCAGAATTTTGTTAATTTTGGGTTATATATATATATAATCAGACTACCTAATAATTTCCAACTGTTCAATTTTCTTTTCAAAAGCGTATTATAGATATAATAATTGTATTGCCCTACTAAAATAATTGGTAGCCGAAATGATCAAATCAATCGCGAGCTGCCGCGATTTCGTGCCGAACATAACATTCCGCTGTTTACGCCGGTTGTTTAACGTTATGCTTTAATTAATACCGAGCCGCGCCACACGACGAAACTCACCGGCAGCTCGATGGTTGTTCTAATTTACGCTCTCTTGTATTATGCGGTACGTGCCTCTTCTACCATATTAATCCAGGGTTAGAAGTACATCCGTGTTACATTGCGCTCCGCCGAAATAATTTCGCTTTACAGGTAGACACGCGCTAATACAATTATTCGGAAAATTGGCGAACGCACGAATGAATGTACACAAGGAAAGCTAATATATTATTTACATAAATATCTAATTACAGAAAGGCTGCAACGAGTAACGTTGAGTTTATTTACACACAAAGGGTGTAGTGTAAATGATCCTAAGTGGCTTAGAAATGAAAATTATTAAGACGTTTAACGATCGCAAATAAAAGTAATTTTCAGTAAATCGTTATTAAAGCTATATTGTTAAGTAATTTGCGTATAATAATTTTAAGAATCGATATGTGAGGTAAAATTAGTCAATGTAAATATAGTTTTGAATCCATAGTAAAATTTTAATAGAAATGCATTACAAAAATCATGGTAAAATCTGACTTTTGACAAGACTTTCGAAATTGCATTTAATATTTTAGTCTTTATTACATTTGCAAACAGTGAGACGTGTTACCAATATTAATAACTATAATAATTAAAAATCTCTTCCTAATAAAAAAGGATTCAGAATTATCCACGCTAGTGCATTAATCAGCCCTTTTTCCTAGTGGTAATAAACGAAGATTAAGCTAGCAGCAATCGCGCTTATGTTAGCGAAAACTTGTTCAATGGACCTAAAGAAGTGTGTCGCGAGCTAAAGTGCGATGGCATTAAGCCTCGAGCATGATCGTGCTACTCTCTTCGAAAGACGATCTCAATTCGTGATCGCCGGAAACTAATGGTTCTCCTTACAGCATCGTCACGGGTTCGGCCATTTATCCCCGCGTGAATGAAGACAGGTGCAAGGCGAAGGCATACCTGCAGGTGCAATTGCAGCCGGTGATGGGGCAGGTACCATTATCTCTTCCGTCAGGACGAATCCCTTATTAATGGTCGACTAATTGGGTTTCTGGACGGAGGAGTGATTACGTCAAAACGTGGCCTCGTGCATGTTGACAGGAAAGGGAGCGAGAGGTATGAGGCGTATAGGGTGTCCCCAGTGTATAAGGTTGTACAAGGTGTCTTTCTATGTACCTTCTCTTCCAATTATAAAATCTTTAATTTAAAAGCAATTTTTTTTAAACAAACAACCTTTCAAACGCAAACAGTTGAAATTTTAAACGTTCTTACAATTTAAGAGACACGAAGAGAAAACAATATTTCATTATTTTTGTCTAATTTCAGATAAATTTTATATCCTGAAGAAACTTATTAAAAATTGTGCGTTTAAATATTACGCGAATTTATAGCTTTCGGCCAAAGAAACAATCGATAACATGTGCTATTGGAGCAATATGCGATTTTCGGGACACTCCGTATGCAGCTAATAGCTAGAAGACAGATTCATCCTACAATGGCGATCTCTCCATTGGCTCTTGCATCCCGCTCGATATCCTCCCTTTCAATCGGATAAATACATCTGATATCAGAGAACGATTGTTGCTGTCGTCGCTCGAAGACGACTCGTAATTGGTTGCAATGATGACACAATGGCGCCGATGTATAATAGCGCGGATACATCACATCCATATGTGAATGACGCGATGACATTGCCATTGGTAAGAGAATGAGAAATGATTATGATGGACTAATTGCGGCAGCAAACGATTAATTGTGACAATTAATTGTATAGGAAGATTTCTTTCAAAATCCGCTTTTTTTTACTTCAGAAATATTTTCTTTGAAAGCATTCACATAAACTGATAAAACTTTTAATAATTTTATTCATATTATTTTTAAAAAGATATTGTAAATCTCTAGCATAAATCTTTTATTTTCAGGACCTCATGATTTTTTATAAATGATGCCATATAATTATATATTATTGGATTGTTATTGTATTGGTTTGCCAGGGTGAAACAATGTGCGGGAAATTGTGATTTTTAGGAATATAATAAAACAATTTTTGTTGCAATAAAATTCGCGTAGCGACAGAATTATTTGCAGAATTATTTTAACAACGGTTATTACCATGCGTCGCGCGATGATGCGGTGCCGGCGCGTTTCGTGCCTCATATATAGTTTTTCGCCATCGAGAAGAGGAAAATTGCCGTCGCGAGGCAGCCGCCAATAAAATTTCGTCGTTAAAGAATCCGGGCGCGCTTTCGCGTGGCCACTTAATCAATAACGACGTTGAGGAGCCCGCTCGAAGTTGCTCGTTAGGACATGAGGGGAGAGGAGCGTATATAGTAAGAAAAAGACGAAAAGCGGCGCGAGCAAAAGCCACCGGGATAAGGACGGATAAGGGTAAAGTCACTGAGGGGGGGGGGGGGGAAGCGGATAGAAAGAGCAAAAAAAGGAACTCGAAGAGAAGGAATAACGACATGCAACGCACACCGGCTTTGTAACACGTAAAGGCTTACGGAAAGCGGGCTCGTCACGCAATGCAAATGAGCATAACGCTCGCGAAAAGCGATAGCGGGCTCTCCCTTCGGCAGGCAACGTCGGGATCCCTTTAACTTTAAGAATATCAAGTTTTCTCTCTTGGTTGCGCGCCCCGGAGAGTTATGAAACAAAAGTAGTTTGCGAAGGTAAGCTTTACGCGCCAACTGTATCACTTAACATTTATAAATGTATTTAACAATTATTGCTTATTAATTCTTAAATCACGCGGCTTATCGCAACACAAGGATATATTGACCATTGCCTTTGCTCCACATAATTTAACATTACCTTCCGTCGTATACATTTCCAGCATTGTTAACACTAGAACTATCAAAGAGGTCAAAATAATCATCGTTCGACATTTTTTAATAATTTATTATTTATTTTTAAAATATCTTAATTTCTGAAATTTTCCCTGACTTTTATTGAAATTACATAGATGATTAATTCCATTAATATTTATTTTCCTAAGATTTCTTCGGTAAAAATAAATATAGATTAATCTCCGGTAGTTCTGTTAATTGTTTCCTGCAATTTTTTGCATAACTATATATCGTACTTTCTAAATATGCATAGAGATTCCAAGAGATCCTTAGTCCAGGAAAATATATTCCGTTCAACTTCACTTTAACGCCGGCGCGCCAAAAAACCCATCTCGCGTTAAGAAGCTCGTCCCCTTTTCTTGCTGGGGAGGGGGGGATGCATCGTTAACCGGATCCCCGTTCATATTTCATCCCCAGTGTATCTCATCGAAGCAAGCCGGAGTCTACCGGACTATCCAACGATCTCGCCATTTTTCCGCGTCTGTCCCTGGCTCGAGGGTGCAAATCTCGGCTTCAATTCTCCCTGGCTGGCCTCTCCTTTCTTCACGCTTCACCTTACTTTCTCTCTTTCTCTCTGCGAGAGCAAGCGATCTTATATCGTTCGAGTAATCGCCAGATTTGGCGGATCTTAAATCTCCCACGTCGACGCTAATCGTCATCCGATTTAGAGATCCTTCTACTCGCCCGGCGAAAAACTAAAACGGTGCTGTAAGATGTAAGAGGATTTCCTGTGGCTTGTGAGTGGCCGAATTGTCGACAACTCCGTAATTCGTCGCAATATTTTTGGCAACCTACGGCGACACAAATAGAGAAAGTACTCTTACCCTCGATTTTTCAAAACCAAAGTGTTCACGATCGATACGAGTAATTTCATACTGCTGATAGACAGCTCCTTCTCTCTCCTTTTTTTTATCCCTCTCAATTCCGAGTACGTGCTGTCATGAATTATTAAGGTATAAAAAAGAATTTTTACAAACACACACATACACATGCCCGGGCGCGCGCATATATTTTATTTTTAACCTCGTTATTTTCTAAATCGTAGTAGATAACTGCTCTCTCTCTCTCTCTCTCTCTCTCTCTCTCTCTCTCTCTCTCTCTCTCTCTCTCTCTCTCTCTCTCTCTCTCTCTCTCTCTCTCTCTCTCTCTCATCAAAAATATTAATTGTAATCGATATAATAGATACGATATACTGCTATAAAGAAATTGCTTAACGTTTCGAATACAATGCTTCAAGATTTGCCGGCTTTATTTTATCGATAAATTTTATATCGAATTATTATGCATTTTTATACATATTAAAATCGATATGATAAAGAATATGTGAATATTAAGTGTAACATACGAAATATTTTTATTAAAGTATAGTATGCAAACAAAATAATGTCCAAAACTTTCAACATATTATTTTACATAAGCTGTAATGCCGTTAAGGCACAATTAATACAAATAATATGTTAAACAATAATATGTTAAACACGAATCAATGCATGAATATGCTTATTCGATGTGTTTTGTGCATATGTTTATAAAGCATTCCAGCATTCGTTCAATTAAACATTGTCGAAGGATGTGGAATAATGTTCGAGAAGCGAGTGGTACATACATGTTATATATAATTTTTAGTGACATTATTTTTGCTTTAAATTAAAAAAACTGAACATCACAAAGTTATATGTGAGTGCGCGAGCTGCATTGCGGACTGCGAATTATTTGATTAATTCACCGTCGAATTAGGAGCATTAAACAAGCTGCATCGTGATCGCTGTAAGTGTCCGCAACATATTAATATTGATGATCGAGTATTAGGATTACAGCGTAAAATTCAGGACATAACATTCAATTATGAGCTACGTCGCGTATATATGTTGCGCCGCGGAACCGCGTGCATTTTGTATGAACTTGAATAACGAACGTTATCGGCTTTGCCATGTTTCAGAGAGCCAAAGAAGGCGTCCGCGAGTAAGAGGATTTACGGCCGGGAGAATCGCGGCCGAACGATCAAGGTCACCGCAAGTTACGTCGGCATACTCGAGTGTAAACTTGCCTCTTTGTCCATGTACAATCACGATATGTCACTTATCAAATATTTTTATATTTGTAAATAATTGACGCAATGTTAAAAGACTGGGTCAACTAAAAAATTTTAGAAACAAAAAATAATATTAAAAATAACAAAAAGAGGAAAAAAAAGGAAAACCTTGATATTTCCGTTTCATCTGACAATGAGAATGATATGTATTATTTATGGAAGTTTGTGAAGAATAAGTTAAGTGTGTGTTTCCTCCGCTTCTCTCTTAATCTCTCAAAATATCATATATATCTCATGCCGAGATGACGTATCGGTTATACCGAAGCGCTAAAAATATTATTCTTAATATTCTGACGTATATTCTGCAAACACGCAAATAATGCCTCCGAAGAGATAGATATAAAAGAAGTCATGCCGGCAAATTGCCTCGCGCGCGTCCGAGTCTCGTTCCAATTTACTACCTGAAAAGGCGTCTTGCATAATGAACCCGCGGCTGAAATCGTGTTAAATCCCAAAAAACAATCGGCACGAAAGCGGTCCGCATCGTTGTTACGAGCGTGTTACGATAGGTAGGTAAGTACGTGTGAACACACAGTGGCGATAGTTTGTACAAACTTTTAAAGTAAACGAAACGAGTCGAAAAGGTAGTCACTGGGAAAAAAGGTACTATAACGTGGCCTACTAGCAATAAATTCTCCTAAATGGGAAAAAACAGCGACTACAAGACAGGGCCGTCTTTATACATACGGGGTGGGAGAAAAGTATGGAAACCCTGAAAAATCTCGAAAACTATAAGTTTTACAGAAAAATGTTTCAGACAAAAGTTGTTTGGTTTCGAGGGGGCCATAAGATGGTATCATTGGTTTGACCTTGGATGGTCGTTTAAAGCTCACGTAAACGACACCTTTAATTTCTTAAATGGAAACCCCTATTTTTCAATGCATATTCTTGTAGCTAATCTCGAGAGCTTTTCAAAACACTATAATAAAGTATTTTTTCATTAAGAACTTTTGAAATTATGAGGCTTGAAAGTTCTAGTATTTTGACATAAAATACAAAATATCTTGTAAAACATTAAGTTTTCGGTAATGTTACCTTAATACTTTTATGCACAGAATAATGAGACGAATCAATTGGTATGAAAAAAAGGCACAGTTCCTTTAAGAAAAAATATGTAATTTGCAACACGCATCTGCATACTTTTTCTTAAAAGCAACTATGTCTTTTTTCATACCAATTGATTCGTCTCATTATTCTGTGCATAAAAGTATTAAGGTAACATTACCGAAAACTTAATGTTTTACAAGATATTTTGTATTTTATGTCAAAATACTAGAACTTTCAAGCCTCATAATTCCAAAAGTTCTTAATGAAAAAATACTTTATTATAGTGTTTTGAAAAGCTCTCGAGATTCGCTACAAGAATATGCATTGAAAAATAGGGGTTTCCATTTAAGAAATTAAAGGTGTCGTTTACGTGAGCTTTAAACGACCATCCAAGGTCAAACCAATGGTACCATCTTATGGCACCCTCGAAACCAAACAACTTTTGTGTGAAACATTTTTCTGTAAAACTTATAGTTTTTCGAGATTTTGCAGGGTTTCCATACTTTTCTCCCACCCTGTATATATCTACGATGTGTAAAGACTGCCCTGTCATGTAATCACTGTTTTTCCCCCTTTAAGAGAATTTACTTTCACGCGCGCGTATGCATATAAATATATTTTAAAATAATCTAAAATTGAAAACACAGCTTTATTTCATAATTAATTTCTCATTATCATTGCAATAATCATTATTTTCATATATCAGCAGATATTTTGTGTACGTATTTAATAAATATGAAAAAACACAGGTCAAAGATATAAATATTAATGAAACAATTTATGTTAATTTATATTTCATAGTATTGTTATATAATATTAACAATGTCGATTATACATTTATACCGCATTATATATGAAAAGAGATTATACTCATATACATAATACGTTCAATATTTTTTAAGTGCATATATGAAATAAAATCTTTTGTCGAAAGAAACAATCGCATGTCAAGCTCAAGGATCCGAAGATTGGAAGAGCGGCCCTGCCAGTTGCAATTTGCACGAGCTGCTTCCCTTTAAATCGGCGAAAATAAGGGGTTTGCGTGTTAAAGGGTCTTTCCCGTTGTTCCGCGTGTTCGTTCTTAAACTCTAAAGCCCTCGAGGCGTCGGCGCCCCGACTGGACTGTTCTAAAAATGGAAGAGAAATTTCGTACACTCCCACGAAGACCGAAACGTTCAAAACGCAAGAAGTTATCTGGCACTTAGCATTCACGAGTGGATATTGAACACAAAGTGAAATGAAGCAGTTAGTTTTGTGATCTGCTACGTTCCTTTCTTTGTAACAAGTTGCTGCTTTCAACGCTTCAGAATAGTTCTAAAAGTGTAGAAAAGTGAAAATACTTCACTTAATTAGATATTTTGCTAAAATAACAATAGAGAAATACAGAATAGTCGGGTAATATGGAATACTAAACGATATCAGACTTATTATAAGTTTCGCAACTTAACAAACAGCAGTGGAATTATTAGCTGCTGGACGTACTGGCAGTGCAATACAAGATCTCGTGTAGTTAGTGATAAGATTGTATTAGTGAGATAATATTTATCCATTGTTCATTGTAATAGAAAATAATTATAAAAACTTAATTGTTTTAATTGTTTCTGTATAATTAAGAAAAATTGTTAAATAGACACGTTTACTTTTATATTATTAACGCTATACTATTGTTTTATTCCTAATATGATAAAGTATCTGTATACACAGAGAAAAAAAGAGAGGAAAAGGAGAGAAAGAGATTGACTTGAAATGGTACATATCCATATTTTCTGGCATCTCTCCTTCATATATAAGTATATATGTTAATATTCCGTCTCATTCAAGCATTAAAGTGTGATTACAATTGACGAGTGGGACTGTCAAAGATGCGATCGCCCTCTCTCTTGATCTCACATATGATCTTAAAACGCCCGAAGCATCCGAACGCCCGCGCCGGAGCACGTTAAAAATGAAAAATCGCTCTTCTCTCCGACTTTCGCTTTGTAGTCGCCCCTGCGGCGTCGCTGTCTCAACATCGAACTTCAGACGGGGCAAGAAGCTTTTGCGTATATCAAGTTCCGCTTACCTTCCATTGGAATAAAATTAAATTGAAAATTCAGGGCAGAATCTACGGACACGCCGCGGCAAAAGTGAAATCGTCGTTATAGTTGTTTGCCAGTTAATTATTCCGCCAACTTTTCCAGCAGTTGTAACAATCTGTCGAAAGGAGAAATTTGGGAAATTATATTGGATATAATTTTCATTTAAGATGCTAATTAACTTGCGCGTAAAAGGATTGAGAAATAAGTATATCGCTGTCTGGTGCTTTATGTGAGTTATAAGCCGCGCGAAGAACGGCGACGTTTCCGAGAGATCACCTGCGCGCGTCAGCGCCGTCAGCTCGAACAGCGAGACTGATAAAAAAGTAGCTTACCGCTTTGTCTTGCTGTCGCGAAGCGAACTGATAGACGTGGAGGAACCGCGTCGTTCGTCGAAAGCAATCGTCGCGGCGCGTGAGCGGAATACACTCGCGCGCGAACACGTAACGCAACTACGTGTCCCCGCCGGCCGTGACGACAAGTCGTTTCTCTCCTCGTCAAATTGGCAGCCCGGCAATACGTATACGTAAGGAGCTATTATCAGGGGCGCGTCGTCATTCTCTTGGATGTCGCCGCGCTGAAGCGGATAACAAAATCCAGACGAACGTTCGTATGGCGACGTATATAGGATATAGTCTTGCGCGAGTTAATGCGAATTCTATGTGCGACAAGTCTGAATTAACGAGAAATTAAGAGAAAGATATAGAGATAAACGGGAAAGAGAAAAAAGAGATAAGAAAAGAGTACTAATTATATAATAATCTTACAATAGAGGTTTATAAATAAAAAAGTTTTAAAGCTTTGAAGTCTTAAATTCTGATCACAAAATTATTTAATTTTTGCGATTATTGAATTTAAGCATAAATAACCAGAAATCATTCTTTTCTTCGCCAGTAATGATTAACAAAGTGACAATTTATTTCGACCAAACTGGCAATTTATTATAATAATGCTCACATACATGACGTTTTGACCATTGTTTTTGGTCTTTGTCAAGTATAATCTACAATTATATTAATTTTTCTTCTTATTTTTTGGTTCTTTTATTGTTGTCTTTGTACGGCTTGATACATTGTTTCTTTTGAATTTCTGATTGTAGAAACGGTGTGTATAATGTGAGCATTATTATAATAAATTGCCAGTTTGGTCGAAATAAATTGTTATTTTGTTAAGCATAAATGTTTGATCAATCAAGAGATCGAAAGAACAGTTCAAGAAACAAAGTCTTTTAACGTATTTTTTAACACTTCAAATCAATAGTTTACAAACATCGTAGTTGACAATTGCTATGCAGCGCGGTTAATCATGCAGAAATCCAAGAAAGGTGCTCAGTGTCAGGTAGTTTGATGCTCTCATGCATCTTCGATGAATCCTGTAAGATGCCTCGGGACTTCGCCCGTCTCTCTCTGTCCCGCACCCGTAATAAAATTTGGATCGATCTCTTTATGACAGTTGGAACGACGCTGTCGTCTTTAAATTATAAATCGGAATTTCGAATACAGCTGGTTGCATAGTCTATGCGATTGAAATATTTATGAATCCGTGGATGATGAGCTGAAAATTTATACAGTTATGCCATTATTGGAGATGTAAATAATACTCTCTACCAAACTGACAAATATAGGATACTAGCTTCAAATAGGATAGTAACTATTCGTTTACGAGTTACATAAATAATACAATTTATATAGCTCATTTTCGTTGGGTATATATTTTTATGCAGCATCAGTTGCGTTAATAATTTCAATCTTTTTCAAATATGATTTTAATATTTTATCTCTTATTATTTCAGATAATTATTTTACATTTAATTTTATTTATCATTATTCATATAACAAAAATATACATATTATCGCGCAATATTATTCAGTATACTTGCAAATGCTGTACTAATTTAAAAAATGAGTGATATCACAATTGCACGTCTGCATCAATGTCCTCAATGCACAAAGCGTCGACAATGTTGGGATGTTAGGTAATCCTGTTCGAGAGGTTGACACATTAAGGGATCGCGACCTTATCTCAATGAAGACGATAATATTGTACAAACTGGTAGACCACCATGTCGAGTCTCATCGACTTGGTCGATCGACGAGCACCGAAATGTAACAATTCCTCGTCATATCTGTGTTCCAGAATCTGGGAGAAATCCCCTAAGGTTCCCTTAAGCGTATAACGTAACGATATTGGACGATGTTACCACTTGACCAAACATCGACTTCATGATAAAGACAAATTTATTTTATAGCTAATCATATAAGAATCTAAGAAAGATGCTCCTTTATTGATAATAATAATCATAAAAATAACTTTTAATTTAATAAATATGCAATTATTTGCATTAAAAAATTGTCAAAAAAAATATTAAGTACAATCTGTTACTTATTTTATTCATGTACATTTCATGCCTGTCGCTATCACAATTATAATATTCTTATTGTTAATTAATTACATAAACATTAGACGAGCAATAAGATTTATTATACAAATAGAAAATTCTTAAAATTGTGTTGAAAACCAGTTTTCATACAAATCTCGTGACCTTCGGAAAAATCCAATAGATTTTGACGAAAATTAGAGAAAATAAAATTGAAAATAAAAAGTCCCTGTTTCAATCTTATTGTTATCATTGCAATAAAAATCTTACGAACTCTTGAAATCGAGATCAACAAGACAATGCAGAAATGCCCTGTTTCATTTTGGAGAACTATCGTCCTCTTATTTCTTTGTCTTAAGAGTCTTGTATTGTTCGATCTGTTGCGACTCGAGACATCGGACAGACGCAGGTGTTCCATATAGATAGCGAGCATTGGCACAAGGCCAATAAAGGCACCTACATTTCTTCCCCCTCCTGCATTTCCTCTCATATTTCCTAACGCCTATTTCCTATTCTGCCGCGTAGGACTTCAGCTTCGTATCCGAATATCGATTCCGTAGCTATCGCGACTTTTCATTGAATTTCTATACGTCACTTAAGAGACTTTTCTTTGTTAATTCTTTCTTTCTTCCCCTTTCTGATCGATGGTGAAGAAATCCAAAAAATCATGTTGAGAAATGTTACAAAAATGTATTTGTACAAATAAATATACAATTTCTTATTATTAAATTTTTAAAGTAATTAATTAGGAACATATTTTAAAGGAATATGTTGTAATATATTATATATTAAGGAACGTTAACTTTTTCAAAAGACTTAAAAATAATAGAATTGGATATAAATCTCGATATAGAGATCACATGTATATTAACAATTTTTTATTTATATCTCCACACATTTAATAACGTATTTTTTATTCTATCTTGGTCATAAATGAAGTAATGGCAACATATGGGAGTAACTGCTTGAGTCAATCCCTTGTATAACGCGACAGCCGCTTCAACGCGATTTGTTCTTCAAAACGCTCGATTTCTCGCATATCGTCGTGCACGACGTCATAAAGACTATTCCATCTTTTTTTGTCGCTGTTCTTTACAGTTGCAAGCATGTTCAGCAGCAGCGTTAAACACGGCGAACTGTCCTGCCAGCCGGAGTGGAAGTAAAACGCGACAGATTTTAACGAGCTCCAATTTTTCTGCGATTTTGCTCTTAACGGCGGTACAAAGTGTTGAAGCAACTTAACGACGAGGATCCACTCGATAGCGGTAGAAGCGGCGGTGACCATTTGCAAGAGGGTAAACGAGGATGGAAAGGCAGGATATGGGGTCAGACTCTACGATGACTCTCTGAATTATCAGAAATTACGGACGCGTGAGTTCTTTATTCTCAAATTTTTTTAATTTTCTGTCCTTGTAGAATTCTGAGAATACGAAATGTTTCGAGCTTTTTCCACATTTTCGGACAACTGCTTTCTTGCGCGATTAACGCGCGACATTTATAAGAAATTTCGTGGAAAAAGAAATAATTTGAAGCTTCAAAAATAAATTTTTTATATTTAATAAATAATAAGAGATAATAAGAATTCAAATTTTTTAAAGATAGCATACACATTAAAAATATAAGTACAAAAATTGTTTAATTTTTACTTACTTTCATTTATATATTTTTTATTTATTTTCCAAAATGTTTCATATTAATTTTTGTATTTATTTAAATAGAAATATACGTTGTAAAGGCGCGCTCTTTCCAATTTTAGAAGTTTCAAGATCTATCGCGCAACATATAAGCAATATATAGCAACGACCATATTCATAGATATCGCAGAAGCACCCGGTACATACCCGGCGTAAGACGGTGACATTGAATTATTGTTAACCTGGTAAATGCAGTCCGGCAGCTGTCGTCGCGCCTCGTCGCTGAATGCGACAAGGCGTTCCGGTAAAATATGCGAATGCATAATTGAAAAACGGCGCGCGGCATCGAGAAACCACGGCTTTTTCGGCGTTTCTTCGAATTGCTGTAAGATGGGATTAAACTGGCGCCCGTCGGAGGTAACTTAGCGCCACGCTGAATAAAGATCGTATCATCGGTACTCTCTCTTTCTCAGGAGAGTAATTCGTCAGTTCCACTTACGATATACACGAGATTCCGAGATCTATCTTCACTCCGGGGGAGCGCAAAAGTCACCTTCGCCGATCCAGTTTAATTCTCTTTTGCGACGTCACGAAACATTTTCTATTTCCAAGCGATATAAAATAAGCAATGTGTTTTAGAGAGTTCTTTTGATATAAATTAATTATCTTACTTTAAGTTGAATACAAAAATGAGTTATTCAAAAATTAAGTTTCAATAAAGAAGAAAAATATATCAAAAGAATTAAAAATAAATTATTTGATTAAAATTTCTGTTTTATCTTAAAGTTATCGCATTGCAAATATCAGTTTGATGAAAATCGAACGTGAAATTAAAAATTTAATTTAATTGTTCAACGGAAAAAATTATTCGACAATTTAAATTAAACACTATTTAAATATGCAATTCGATGCATTTTGTAGATATAACCACGATTAATTGAAAGAGCGTAATTGGCTGCACAGAATCTAAGAGCACACGATATCGATATCAAATTAGGTCAAATTATCGAACAATCACGGTCGAATAATCACGGGAAAATTGTACAAAACGGACAAAAATAATAATCGCATAGACGATGGGTAGCGAAGTCTCAATTAAAGACAATCGATACCAATTTCTCGATAGAAGATATTCGATTGCATTCGGCTGACAAACGACCAGGTGATTCGAATAATGATTTGAGCGAGATATTCCGAGTCGTAAAGTTTTGCACACGAGCTTTGAATCGCGTAAATCCTGCTCAACGATAGATAGAGAGCGCGGGAATGGGAATGCGAGGGAGGTAGAAGGGTAGAAAGTGAAAGATGAGGGAAAGTAAGACGAATGCTGGCCCGGGCGAGAGAGAGAGAGAGAGAGAGAGAGAGAGAGAGAGAGAGAGAGAGAGAGAGAGAGAGAGAGAGAGACAGAGAGACAGAGAGAGAGAGAGAGAGAGAGAGAGAGAGAGAGAGAGAGAGAGAGAGAGAGAGAGAGAGAGAGAGAGAGAGAGAGAGAGAGAGAGAGAGAGAGAGAGAGAGAGAGAGAGAGAGAGAGAGAGAGAGAGAGAGAGAGAAAGAGAGAAACGAGCGATTTCGAGTCGCCGGCGCAAAGACGGCACACCACAGTCCTCCGCTATATTAGCAAAGTTTTATGACGTATGTAGTCGCGACGTGCAGTCACCACGGGAAAATGCAAGTTTCCATCCTTCCCGCTCTATGGTGCAGTCCGCCGTCGCTACGAGCCCCATGGGTCTACGGACATGGTGGACGGGGGGAGGATAAGGGACGAGATGACGTTGGGGACGAACCGACTGCCAGGGAAACTTATGCGAATCTGAAAATGTTGAGATACATCTTGCGCGGGCAAGTTCGTAATGATTGGATATCTTCATTAGTCATTCCATTTAATAAGCTCATTAAATCCTTAATTATTATTAAAAAGCAGCTCTCTAAATCTCATAAAGTAGTTTCACTATTAAATTGTTCATCTTTGTTCATACATAGCGGGGAATTGTCTAAAAATATCGTGAAATTGGAAAAGGGGGAGGAAGAAGATAGTCGTCCATTAATAATAACGATCACATCTTGGGTCTACTCGATTCTCTAAACTCGCCTTTTTCTTCGCGATCGTTGCTTAGCGCGATCGTTGCTTCTCCGATCTCGCTTGGTGAATCTCAATCTATTTATCTATATATCTATCGCACAGTCGCCCAGCCGACCATTTCGTTCGAATCGAAACACGCTATCTCTCCCGCTGGCAATGGCAGAAACGAATTCCCGTAATCCCGTCAGACGTTCTCCGCCGTCGAGCCGTTATTTAAAGCCGTCCAACGGCCATTCGATGAGCGAAGTTATCAGCTACAAAATAACTTTAGTTATATCCCGACTCCAAGATACGAATACAATTTCCTTTTTCCTTTGAATGCAATGTCTGGTTGTTTAAATTAAACTCATGCTATTTTAATCAATTGTATATCAAGTCAACTACGGTAAAAATATCACTTCGGTATATAAAGACAAATGTGTATTTACAGATTATTAGATCGGAATAATATGTTTTGTTTTATCCCAAATCCGGTAAAAATACCGCTTTATTACATAAAGATAAATGTGTGTTTATAGATTATTAGTTCGGAATAACGTTTTGTTCTGTACCAAATCCAAATTAATGTCCATAATTCACAACATTCTCTTTCTCTCTCTCTTTTTCTGATATTTAGAATTTGCCGTAGTCCTGTCTCAGACTTATAAGACAACGTTGAGAAATTCTTAGCGCGACTTTCACAAATCGGAATGGGTGTGTAATTTTCCGTCAACGTTGTTTTGCGTCAATCGATCGTGACATTTCCCTTCGACACCTGTATGTCGCTAAATGCACGCCGTTTTTTGCTCGCGGCACGCATTTTACACAGTCATATAGGTTCCCGGGGCGATTTCCAATCTGTGATCAAGCGCCGGTCCATTTGCAACTTGATGGAGGTATTCTGGATTCGAATTGGCGTGTTGTTCCATTGGCCGATCCATCCTTTTTTCCGTGCAAATTTTTTGACGTCGAGAATTCGTTATTATAAAAATATCTCCCGCCGTTCGATACTCGCGAAATATGTTCACCGAAGAGAAAACTTCATTATTGCTTTTCGATGTAGTCATATTCAGTATGTGGGTTAAATATAATCATTTTAGTTTCCTTAATTGATTCATCCATGTTATACAAATATTTTTTCTAAACATTAAACTTTACAGGATGGCTATTTTAAATATGGAAAATATTTAAGGTAACTATAATATATAATGGACTATTAAATTTTATTAACAAAGAAGACAGTAATTAGGTATATTAATTAACTTCCGTAGTCATTATTATTAAAAATTCATTTTTAGGAGTTTTTATACTCCACATACATTTTATACTACCAGTAAAACTTCTTTTTCCAAGAGATTATATTATCTAATAATATTATCTGATCAATTAATCTATAAAGTGTCATCGACTTCAATCTTGTGTTTTACAATTTACAAATATATTTCATCAATTTATTTTAAAATTATGTTTGGTCGTAATGCCATATCGAGTATATTTAAGTCGCGATACAACGTTATACATATAAGTCGATCATGAATCATAGAGTTTTAATCGCCCCGTGTGCATTTTAAGCAAGCGCGTTATACGTTCCGGACACGCGTAAGACTGCATTCTCGCGTGCAATAACCCGGGGGGGGGGGGGAGGGGTCGATCGGCGATCTGCGCGCCCAGCCGCCCAGAGATCTATCGCGTAGCGCGAAGGGTGAAATTCGGCAAGGAACGAGCGGATTAATCGCGATAATTCCGCCCGAACGACGCTGAGATTCGCCAGGAAATTAAAACTTTTCGCGAGGACTCGTTATCGCCCTTTCGCACTGACTTCCTGTCGGGTGCACGCACGCGCGTGTATCGAATCGCTGTCGTTCACGCGATCAGCTTTTCTTGCCGCTGGCAAGACTCTCAAAAAGGTTTTATGAACTCTGCAAGCACACTCCTACACGTAATCCAAACGCGGTAAAGATTTAAGAGTTAACTTGGCGTCCACTGTAATGCCTCACAAATTACACGGAAAAAGCAGTAAAACGTAAATCCGAAAGGAAAAGATTACATCATATTGTCAAGACATGTTACAAAGTTGAACTGGATCTTATTCTTGCCATTCTGTATTTTGATATGTCTATTATATATATCATGTTAGATTCAGAATATTCTATTATGTATATTAAGTAAATAACAATTGCGGGAAAAAGAGTTGAAAAGATACTTAAACAATTTTAATATATAAAATTCAACATTTTTAAGAATACAGCGATTAGTGCGCCGCGTTAAGTTCAAAACGTTCTAGCGCACTTTAAAAAAAAAAAGTAATGACTGAAAGCTCTATTTAGCTCGGGTCTTTGGAAAAGATAATAAAGTGGAAATAATAAAGTTCTCGAGCTCATCTCAAGTGCGCACGTATCTTTGTCTCGCGGTTTCTCGAAAATTTTTGTAGCTTTATCCAGCTCCCGCGTCAAAGCTTTCAATTTTCTCTCGTGCGGCGCAAAAAAAAGTCCATTCGAAATTCGCTTACCTTGACGCGCAGCAGGTGCTGCAGACTTTGAGCCTGGCTGCTATTTAAGGGTGGATTGTCGGTCCCGAGTCGTGCCACTGCAATCACGTTTTCTCGGGTCGCGTTGTACAAGAAGAGCGTGCATATTGTCTGTAAATGGAAGACGAGAGGGAGAGTTGACCTGGGGTAGGTAGATAGGAGGTGTAACGTTGGCGCGTCATCCGTCGCTGCAAACGTGGCGGCTTTATTAAATTCCGCGCGGCCCGATTTAGTTTTTAATCGACGCGCAGTTTGACGAGCCATTACATTTCTCATTGACATTTCTCATTATCGGGATTTCTGCGCGCCGATCGGAGATGCTGCGCATTAATTGCATTCTGGGAATTTCACGGAACGGCGCGCTCCCTTCGCCCGTCTCCTTCGCCGCGCCCGCGCCGCCGAAACGTAGTAACGCGGGATGTAATAAACCCCGCGCGAGGGAATAATCGACTGATTTTAAATGCTTTTCTGGGTCATCGAATTCGTGATGGCCAAAATTGTGCCAAGACAATCTCTTTCGATTTCGGAATTTATAGGCGAAATTTCGATCGAGCCGTATACGGCGTTGGCCAAGGAGCGACAATTTCGAAGTGTCATCCGGCCGAGGTATTAACGATCAATAGGAACAACGTGACAGCAACGCCTCACCTGATTATTGACTTCCTCTCTCATGAAATTGTCGAGAGACGACACCGCGTCCAGCACGGTCACATTGTTGTGCTGCTTCAATAAGGTCTCGTCCTTCTCGCTGTACCCCAGGAACATGAAAACCCCGTGCGGTATACTATATGTGTCTGCGCAAATAACACAATGCTGGTATTATATGGCGAGAAGAGAAATCGTTTTCTGTCGGACTACTCGAAAATCGTCATATTTAGAGTTCGTCGAGTTCAAAAGAAAAAAAAAAGAAAAGAAGAAACTTATTGAGCATATTTAACATAAACTGTGTAAGAAATAGGATTTTATTAATTAATTTATTTTTAATTTTAATTTATTTCTAAATTTTGAGTTTTCTGTATCCTGTAAGATAAGATACTATTATAATAAATTATAATTCTTCTGTTAAGACTTTAATTGACTCGATCGGCTATCACCGTCATGATAGACCGACCATTGATTTTGGTCAGATTAATCATCAAGACATTTCAATTGATCTTGGTCCTTTTAAATTAATGTATTATAATTTTGAAGCTTATATATAAGCATCGTATTTAAATAATTTAATTTATAGCCAATCGAGTCGATTAAAAAGTTTTAATTGTTAATTATTTGTTGGCGTAATAAATGTACTTATTCGGTATAATTCTTCCATTTATTTTACAATAAAACAAAATTAAGTTGTTGCTCGTTCACGAAGAGTTCAGTAAAAGTGTTGTTTAAACGATCGACTTTAATTTAATCGCATCAATTATGAGAGAGATGATTACTCACCGGGTGAAGGCCGCATGCATATAAAGCCGCCGCTATAGCAAAGGCAAGGACCTCGGTGCGCCTGGTAGGCCGGCGCTTCGTGGTTGTAGAAAGCGAAATCCGTCTTACAGGGTGACGAATCGACGCAGATGGTGTTGCAAACGAGTTGCTCGCCCTCACCACAGTGGCAGAGCTCCGAGCATTCGGGCTCGTCCTCGCGATAAAGCTACGCAAACAGAGCACGTTGAAATCGATACGTTCACCCATCATCATGCATCTTAAAAATATATCGTTTGCCACAAATGTAAAAAAGCTTTATTACTTATTTTTGATTGTTACTTATATGTGCAATATATAATAAATAATTTTTTATATATGCAGTTTTACGTTATATAATTTTAAGCTGACATGATGGTTTTTCATGGTTTTAATATCTCCGTGTCACTATTAATTTGCGTTACCGCTAAAATCAGATTGCTTTCATTCGCGGCACATTTTATTTTCTATACTGTAACCTTTTCATAAAGTTTCTATATAAATCTATGATATTTTATTTTTTTACTTTTATTAGAACACATTGGCGCAGTTCAAACTTGAAACATTTTACGATACTAAAATTTATCATCTGAATACCCACATTCTAAATTATAACAGTTTATATACATACGCTTCATATTTTCTTCAGGCAACATTTTTATTTCATATTTCATCGACAAACTTATCAAAATAAAATTCAAAAAAATATCAGGATAAGAATAAATATTGCCGCGCGCGTTTGTCTTTTAATATAATTAATTAAAACTTTTTAGCTTGCTTTTAGAATTGAGGAAATTTCTCATCAATGAGAGAGTTAAAAAAATACATCGCGACGTCGAAAAGAAGCCGCGGGCGACTTTTTCGTTTCTTTACGATAAAATTCGCTGTGTGCATTAAATATCCGATTTCCGCTGACACCCTTTCCGGTATGACGTCCACAAAACCCTCGCTTTCTCTTTTTTTGCCTCGCGAGGATCGGTTCTCAAGGGTGGCGGCCGCGGCGGCGGTGAGCGCTTTGCGTCGCGACGGCGATCGCGAGAGACTTGGGAGATTGCGAGCGACTCACCCTTTTGCCCTTGCCTTCTCTTATGTATTGCTGACTGTGTCTCGGCCTTTGAACCACGCAGAAGCCTACAAAGAGAGTGACGCGTGAGAAGCTGTCTTTTTCGCCAGTTTATTTCTCCAGTCCTTTATCAACCTCTTTTCTCCCAACGTATCTCACCCGGAGGCGATCTATCTAATTTGCTTCTTGATGCGGCAGACGAAAGAGATTAAAAATTCTCCTTTTTCTCAAGCTACCGGTACGCGGAGGTTTATTTATGAAAAAGAGACGTTGTCCGGCTTGAATTAAAAAGTATAGATGTTTAAGATGCGTAGACACA
Organism: Temnothorax nylanderi; assembly: GCF_030848795.1. NCBI lineage: Eukaryota > Metazoa > Arthropoda > Insecta > Hymenoptera > Formicidae > Temnothorax > Temnothorax nylanderi. The sequence goes on along the minus strand of NW_027249305.1, from coordinate 191,367 downwards.
TAATGATTGGAAACAAGAATCTTGAAATTTAGATTAACGCTATGGAAATATAACAGTATAAACGTAAAGTTTAAAATTTCGCAATGAATGCAATTTCCAACATAAATTATTGTATGTATTATAATTAAATATAATGACCAATCAAGTTCCAGATGAAATTGCTGTTACAGTAAAATCTACGGAAAACAAGTTTTCATTACGTACAAAATATGTTTCAAGGTATAATTTGTAAACATTTATTTTAAACATTTGTAAACGTTTATTTTTTAGCGCTAGCTGTATTTCCATACCCCTTAAAATTGAACGAAATTGAAAAAAGCAATTAGTAACTAAAATTTCCCATGGCAGAACGCCCCGATAAAGCACGAGAGAAATCAAGCCAATTATTGCGTAGGGAACTAATTATCATTAAATGCGTTCAGACTCCACTCACGTGGTGTCGGCGTGGTGGTCGTGGTGGTGCTCGGAGTGGTGCTTATGGTGGTGGTTGTGATTTCCCAAGTTTCCGTGGGTTCGGTGGTCGGCCACCTCGTCACTTCCGGTATTTGATTATCTTCCACTTGTTCGACCACCGCGGTGGTCGCCGTCGTGCTCGCCGGCGACCTCGTCGTCGACGCGACTGCCGATGCCGTCGTCGTTGTCGTTGTCTTCGCTGTCGTCGTACGCGAATGATGGTGCTTCTTGCGCGCGTGAAAGTCCTTCTGCGACTCCACTGTAATCACCGATAACATTCTCGATGCAAAAACTGAAATTGATTGAAGATTATATCGAAAGGTACTTAGTTAGGAATAATGCAGCAGGAAATCTCTGTCAACATTTATTATTTCGCGCGACTACTCTTGCAGAACTTCTTGTGGAAATACTTTGGCCGAAAATTTATTTACGATTCCATGTTTTATGATTACCCGTGCTGGGATGTGCTTTCACTTTTTGGTCGTATAACTCAGAACGTTTCACGGCACAATAATAAGCACGAAAAACCGCCGACTCGAATCGGCATCGTCACCTCGGAGTAACTTCGGGGGCTTAATACTTTCTTCCCTCGCTCGTACCGCGCGCGCCAGGAAACGGACGTGTGGCCGCAAATAACAACCGCTAAGCAATATAAAGTGCCGAACGGAGAGCCTGTAAAATTGCAGTTGAATGTACACGTGTAGTCATCCGACGTGGAAGTATGAAAGTATCGGGAAAGTCGCCCCGGCTCCCCGTATCGCCGCGGCGCCGCCGGTGGCACACAGCTGCTGCGAAATATTTCAGCTACCGAGGGGCTCCGGGGTGATTACACTTTCAAGGGGGCACCGCGCGCGCCTCTCCTCTCGCGGGACGCGTATAGCAATAATAGGGAACGTAAGATGCGCGTAATAATATTTTACGAGCTGCAGCGGCAAACCTGCAACTTTTATTCTCGCGAAATAGATTATATTTATCAGCATTTATAAATACTTAACGAAACGGCAATAACCCGCGGTTTTCTATCTTTTTTTTAAAAAGCAAATTGCGGTTAAATCTTGCAAGTAATATCTAAAACAATATCTCAAGGATTTAATTATAAATACTTTAATGTGAAATTATAAACGGGAATAAGATTGTTATTTTTTCCATTTATCATTAAAGATGTATTCTAAACAATTAATTATACAATTCCCATTGTATTTAAAACAAATTTGATGCAATCAGGAAAAAGACAAGATTTGCGATATGACGATGATCTATGCAGTTAGTGATGCCACGCGCAAAATTGCAATTACACCGGTCGAACAAACGACACAGGTTGCCTCTTATCGATCTCTCTCGACCCCGTCGAGTTGTAAAGCACGGCGAATGCAATGGACTGCATTCAGTCAGTAGATAAGTCATTTAGATACGAAGAAATTGCATCTCCTACTGCGTTTTAGAAGCGCATCATGCCGAGCGCATCGGCAAAGCTTCATGCTTTGTCTGTTCCATGCTAATTATACGCTGTATTGTTTATATATGTGTACGGTGACCCAGAATAGAAATTATTATGGATAATTCTCTAACAACTTTTCAGTCGAATTTAGCAATTTTTCAGTTTATCGTCATTGAATATTTTTAATAAATTAGAAATTGAATTTAATTATAAAAGTTAAAGCGATATTAGTTAAAAGATAAATTCTTATTAATTAGTTTCTACGTAATTTAATGTGCTCTTTCAATTTTCAATATTAGAGACAATTTACATCGGATCTTAAATCGAATTTATAAATGTTAAGAAAAATTCGAACTCAAGCTTAGCAAAAAATAGCTTAATATCAAAATAATAGATGGATATTTTATAACTTTATATTTTATGTTGTGTACGACAAATGACACTTACAGGAAATCAAACACAAATATATTTATATGCAATAATTAAATGCAAAATATATTCATTGCGAAATGCCGTTTAATGAAAAAGAAAATAACCGTCACGTCGTTTTTCATGCTGATGGAATCGTGTGAGATAAACATTTGCGAAGACCGGTCAAACATTGAAGCAGTATATCATCAGTCTATATTAATTAACATTCCGATACCGGTGTGCGTGCAGCTTGCGATTATTATTTTTATTTAATCCGGATATTCTGATTCGATATCGATTTCGAGATTACCGCGTTTTCAAATAACTCCCCTAAAGTATACCTGCTATTTACAAAGTAGGTTAATTGTTTTAAAGAATAACAGTTATTTCTCTTATAGATGTTATTTATTCTATCCTCGAAAAATACCCAATAATCGGTTTGCTTTTTACTGTTTTACTTTTATCGTATTTTCAATATAAGGTTAATTAAATTTTACAACATTAAATTTTCTCTGTCTGTATCTAGTATCTATAAAAAAAAAGTGAATTACCAAGCTTGACTTCCCTAATTTAAATTGTTACGACTGTTGTGTGAATCCCCAACGCGAGTAATGAATATCCCAAAATTTTCCGCTTACCTACGCAAGGGTTCACCCAGAGAAGTCGCTGCCAACCCAGACAGCCGTAGAGCTGGTTGATCTCGGTGCCCTTACAAGCGCAATTCGTATGAAGTTCCGTACCCAGGATGCCCAGCATGGCTTTTCTGCACTCGGAGGTTGGCCCGGCACATTTCTTCGTCACGCTGTCGACCGCGCAACTCTGCTCGTAATACTCCAGCCTAAGTCTGGAAAAATAGAAACATTATTATCTCAAATTATCTAAAAATTGCTGGCATGTCGATGCTAGCTGGCATGTAATGCTACGATTACTTGGAATCGATCCGAAGATATTGCTCAGCCATTGATATGCATAATTAATTATAATTAGGAAATTTAATTATATATACATATTGTACAGTCAACCCATATTGAAAGGAAGTTAATTTATACTAAATGCCAAAAAGTAGATTTATTTCTTCTAACAGTAAATATACCGGAGAAACTGGTGTTCATACATTAATTAAACATGGACGTTTTATTAGAACGTCAATTTTTAGCTGTAAGTAAATAAATGACACTTTGACAAATTATTAAACGTAAAATTGAATTAATTGACAAATTGACTGATTTTCGAGGCAAATAATTACCTTCATGAAAAAGATGTCCAAAAGTGTCTTTGGCATCAGTAATTGTAAGTGATGTTCTAACGATCATTGTATCTGTGTGGTTACTGGTGACATATTAGATGATCGAAGGGGCTAATATTTCGATAGTAGCCAATGGCTGGGTGTTCTCATTGGTCATAAAGACTGTTGGTGTGACAATTGATATGGTCCATATAAATATGTACTCATAGTACAACATGAGCTTTGTTTCTACAAAGACGCAAATCAACTATACATATAATTTTATAGTATATATAATTACAACAATTTGCATGATGATTTAGAGTCAGAATGTACACAATCTTACACAAAAAATTATCTTTTTGTGAATTTCTTAATTTAGATATGTGTAAATATTGTAAGCCTTTCACTGACTCGCTGTTTGATAATATATACCTATATGTTTTTTAAAAAATATTTTTTAAAAATTAGGAAAACGTGTTCTATATAGAACAATATTTAAAATATTTTAATATAATAAATAGGAGCGTTAATTTTTAATTTGAATTAATCATATTTCTTACAGTTGAATTTAGAAACATGCAAACTGTATTTCTATTTCGAGTTTTGTCAATCACGCTTTCTCAATAAGATCATTACGTACTATTAAACTGCGTTTGTGTATTTGTCGTATTAGAAATCAAATGTACTTTTATTTGTATTTAAAATAAAGTTAACGATAGAATCGTTAAATCAGACAAATAGGTGTCTAAATTCAAAAATTACTGAAGTTCATTAGCAAAGTTTCTAACGAAGTTTCACATTGAATAAATAATAAACACAGATAAAAGTATACAGAATGGACATGGCGTAAAAACTGTTACAGCATGTAACAAAAATTTTATTCTTTGTACATAAATAAGCTTTGTACCAATCGCTCAATTATAGGGAATAATTATATTTATTTTGTGTTAAAAGCTAATCATATACCTACAAATAAGTTAAGAAGCTATATCCAATGGAAATTATAAGTAAAAAATAACTTGATAAAAATATAATGTAACAATTTGTAGCAATAGTAGAGTAAATTAGTATAAAACATAAAAAAACTGAAAAAAAATTATTGACAATTAAATCAATGATTAATTGACTATGATTCTTAGCGCATTGCGTGGTTAATTCTGCTAATTGCGAGTTTGGCGATTCATTTACAAACAACTGTCACGATAAAAATGAATGCTGGCGTATTTCAAGCAATCATTACAGAAAGCAATTAAATAAATGCTATAGAGATACTTCGTAGCGCGGGAATGCATCCCGATTCACAAAGCGTTCATCTATGGCACGCAGCGATTGCTCGTTTCCGTGTCGCCCGTAGATACCCTCTAAATGGCAAAATTAAAAATGGATTCATTCGCCCTCGGCGATAAATCAATTAAAACGCTGAATCGAACCGTGCATACGTATGTACGTACGTACGCGTGCGTGCGTGCGTGCGTGCGTGCGTGCGTGCGTGCGTGCGTGCACGCATGTTCTAATTTAATCGATCAGCGACGCACGTGCACACGTTCCATCGCTCACGATTGCACGCTCCTTTTCGCCCAGTTTAATCCTTCGTTATCCACGCTGTTTTTTCAAACGTATTTATTAACGTGAAGTGTATTTTACACTCTTACGTAATATTTTAATTTTCTGTTATGTTTAACGTTCTGTCGTTAAACAAGGGCCGATATAACTACATACCAATTTGTGATATGTATATATCGAATAATGTCCGAAAACCATGTATACTGAAATACGTATATAAAAAATTTAAAGTTCGCAAACAATTCCGATGGAAAAAATTGATTGGTGCTTTTTATGCGTTAAAAAATCAAAATTTGAAATAAAAATTCATTAAGGTAATTAACAAAAATTTATAAAATAAATAAGGGTCAAAATTTGTACTTATTCTAACTAATACTCCACAAAAAATATATTATTTTTGATACAATATATATTTCAATATACTCTATAGGATTATATGTACGTACAGTTTTATGTAATATTTTAAATAAATTAAACATTATAACATATGCATTAAAAATACTTGGTTGATAAAATTCTTAACTGATTTCTTTCTCTCAATTTACTCAATTCTAAACTGCGTTTTTTTATATCATGTAATCCAGTAATAGCAGATTAATTGGGGAGTACATCGATACTCCATGACATAAAACGGTATGTCTAACAAACTGTGAATCAGAATTCAATAAATAAGATATGTATGATGACGTACAAATAATTTAATACAATTTTTGTTAGTAAAAATATTAATTTATCAATAACAATACAACGGTATACTGCATGTAAAAAAATAATAAAATCTGTAATTCGGTGGTAATAATGTTCTCGAACTAAAGAAGGAAATAAATATCCTTCGATTAATAATAAAAATATTTTTGCAAATAGAAATAAATTCAATTAATTATAAATAAGACTAATCAACATTTATGCAGTCCTTTAAGTTTTAAGACATTATACATATTTTAAGATTCAAATTGAGATATTTTTTAGATTAAGACATTACATATTTTATTACTCTATCGAATATCCCAAAATCTCTTATCTCAATTAATAAATTATTATAATAAATTATTTAATCAATCTTTAAACATGTTGCACCTATCTTTTGACTAATTTAATTCGCCAACATATCAATTCTTTTTTGTATTAATGTTAATTACACGCGATTGTAACTTTATCTTTATTCTTCGTTAATTAATATTCATATATCATTTTTCGTAAGATCTAATAAATAGAATTTTTGTGCAATTTTACCCACGACACGATGACGTTTAACTCAATCAAATTGCTAAATCGCAATGCGTCTTCTGTGAGGAGTTACCGTTCTAGAAAAATAAATTGTTTCGCATGGTACAATGTCCTTTCATTTTTGTCCTCGCAATTTTTTGTTTCTTCGCGGCGAAAACCGCGCGGTGCCATGGAACGGGAACAAAATTGACACGTAAATAATAATGTCCAATTAGAACGACGCAATCTTATCTCGCTGAGTAAACCAAAGAGGCACCCGATTAAACACCGCAAACGCGTCGTCCCTTATTTTTTCTCGCAGTCCCGCCGGAACTTTTTCAATTTTAAAGTTAAATCGCGATTCAACAAGATTTATACGCGCGCTAATGCAATATTTCCGTAGTCGAGAGGACGTCCGTCCAGACTGCAGGACCAGTGCGACTATGAGGGATGAAACGATACGTCCTGCACCTTCCGGATTTTACGACAATGTACATGAGTGTCGCTTTAAATGAATCTGCTTAAGCGCTGAGAAAACTATTTTATTTCTCATAGCGATTTTTATATCGCTTAATATATCCAATGGATTCTTTGTTAAGACAAAATCGGCAGCGGACTTTATTAAAATTTGTTGAAAACCTTTAATTCATTGTCGGGTATAATTATGATAAATCTATGACATTGAAGCAATCGTTGTTCTTTTATATCTATCAATATTAGGAATCTTTGTTTCCAGAATATGTTCATATATGCGTATTTGGGCAAACGCGCTACTCGTTTGCCAAAGATTTTCTTTTCACGCGCATTCGTTTTACGTTTTCAACACTTGCGATCCGTCCGTGTACGGAAAGTTTATGCAGAAACAAGCAAATTTTCAAAAACGTGAATATGACGCATTACACCTCACCTGCAGCTCCTGTTCTCTTTGCAATTCTCGGCCAGACTGTGACACGTTGGCATTTCGGCGCCGTCTATGCGCTGCGCGCAAGTTGGATGCATTTTCTCTTGCGCCACTATGCACTCGTCCTTTTTGCTATCCGTTTTTCTGCAACATGAGAAACATAGACGAGTATGCAATAAGATTCAGAAAATTATTTAAAGCACGCTATAGTTTATGTAAAAAAAAGTCTAAACAAAATTGCGACTCTAATATTATCCGAATTAAAAAACAATTAAATCTTAAAAAAAATATTTTAATACTTTTGTTACTATTTATGGCTTTCAGCTTTAGTTAAAAGATCTTCTAAATTAATTCGTGTTTTGTTTCTTAATTATTGTAATCTAAATAGTAATTAGTACTTTGTCACGAAATAGTAATATCGATGCATTAATTATGACAAACAAAATAGGGCTGGATGCGCATTGCTCGTTCGAGCGTTAATCAAATGCGTGTTTTATTTTAGTCGAGTTTTCCTATTCAGTTGTTCGGATTGTTCTTATTTTGAGATGAATAAAAGGACGATTTCATGAAAAAAAAAACTGCCACGAGGACTCGTGGGATAAAAATAAGACGCGAGGCAAGAGCGGAAAGTTTCCGCATTGTTTCGCGACCAAAAGCCACTTTAAAGTTAAAGAAGCCTCATTAAAAAATACGAGCCTTTCGCGCGAGAGAAATATTAGGGTTGCTTCAAGGATTTCGTCGTAGTTGTCATTGCGAGATGTTGGCTCGCTTCTTATCGCTTGATATTTGCTCTATATAACTTGAAAAAATTTACGTATGCAATTTCGATTAATCTCTCAAGTAATTGTCAAGAATATAAAACGTTTTTGCAGAAGAATTCGCGGTTATCATAAGATTGGATTTAATCAATAAATACTTTGCGCTATAATAAATAAGGATTATTTAATACCTCAAAAGACAATTTAATAATCACGAGAATCCCGTCACTCCCTTACTTGCTCGACTCGGGATTATACTAAAGCCTTTGATTACTCTTGTTGCACAAAGTTGTAAATGCCAATGTAAATTAACTTTGTTTCACCGCATATTTCTTATTTCATAATTTCGCATTAATTATATTCTAAAATATATTCGGTTTCTCAATCTCCAACTTTATTACAACCGTGTTAAAAATTTATTAGTATAACAACAAATTAAATACCTAAGTTTTATTTAAAAGTAAAAAGGATATGGGAAAGTTACACTTGATTTGCTAACGTTTCTATCCTTTGATTGTAACCATAGACACACATAACGGAAAGTTTTTTTTCTTTTCTATAAAGAATATCAAAGATACATCTGCAATAAGATACCGATCACAGGAGAAATTGTAATTTATAGTTACCTCAATTCAGTTTAAAATTTTCATAATTCACCGAGAACAATCTATTGCAATCATGCGCTCCCTCTATTCTTTATTCATCCCTGCAACTCTGTATTGTGCCTATTATTACCTTCATCCAAGTTCAGCGCTGAATGCATGATGCGGGGATGCATCGAGAATATGATCTGGCATTTCTGTCAGTTAAACGCGTTTGCGTTTTCTTTTTTCCTCTGGCATATCGGCTCGGACCGGCCGCCGCGCGTAGCCGGATGCAGTGTAACGCGCACTACTCGGCATATGCATAGCGGCCGGCGCGCATTGTTTCGCGTAGCGATCCAAAGCTCCGGTTTCAATTCGCCGGATTTCGAAAAATTTTTCGCCGGCGTGTACGTGCGCGCGCGCGCGTAATTAGAACGCGAGTTAACAACGCGCGTCCTTCGATTAATTCCAAATTAATTTACGACGGCGCGGCGCCGACAGTTGATTCGTCATTTCGGCGCTCGCAGCTGCGCCACTCCCGGTACAATAATCCGTTATTAATTCACGTTACGTCGCGCATTGTGCCGCGCGACACAGTCGCTCGTGCAGCTAGCCACCCTTCGTTAATATTTTAACGCGACTTTCTCACGACAATAGACGGCCAATTAAACATTCAGCGCCGACAGAACATAACCGAAAAGAGCAATCGCTCCGGTATAGTTATGTTGACAGAAAATCTTTCTGCTGAAAAGAACGCTGTTAGCGAGAGACGCACGAAACACGCGATAAATTTTCTAAACGATAAAGTATACTTTGCGGCAATGTGTGGCAACCATGAAAAAGAAAAAATATAAAAAGATTAAATAAGTCCTTTAAATAATAAAGAAAGGAAAGAAATTGAAGATGTATCAAACTACGTAATAAATCTCTAAATATCAAAAATATAATAACAATAGAGTTAATAATAGAGTTAACCCTTTGGCTACTACGCGTGATTATAACGGCTTGCCGCTAACTTGTTCTTAGGAACAAAACGCCACTATAATAGCTTCTCTCTGAATGGTTCCCTTTCGGCATAAAGTCACTATAATGTCTCTTTCCCATGCCTTTATACCTTGTTGCTATTAAGCAGGAATATCTTCAATTAATCTGTGCATTTGTTTCATCGTAAGAACGTTCGCGTTTTTTAATCGAATTCTTCACGGCTGAGCTGTGCGTACAGCGGTACCAGCTTCGCATCTAGCTCAGCCGTAACCAAAAGAGTTAAAAGAAGGCTTGCCGCCTATTAACCTGCAGAGGCAGAAGGCAATTTCCACGGAATGCTTGTGATTGGCGGTCTTGTAGAAGTGCTGCAGCGCTTCCATGCACTCGTTCCTCGCGCACGTCGTCGCGTCGCAGTGGCTCAGAACGGGCTCCAGCAGATTCTTGCATTCCGGATCGTTTCTGCGCAAACAAAAACATCCCATATGCAGTTTGTCCCGTCTACAATGATCGGTCGCGCTACAACGAGAAGTTGCGAACTCACTTGCAGGACGTGTAAGCGTGATGGCACGTGCTGGACAGGATCAGTTTCACCGGCTGTTGGATCTTGTCGATGTCTGACGTGGACGGTGGTTCCACGCCCATCTCTGCGAAACAAGCAACGTGTTAGACGGGACAAAAGGTGCTGATCCCATCGTTTATAATTAAGGACAAGCTGGGGTTTAGCCGTAATCTCTTTGCGTATAAAAGTTTCATATGATTCGTATGTTTAATCCGTTGGGTGAAGAACAAAGGGATAAACCATATTTTCCTATTTTAAGGTAGAAAGACGTTTGTGAAAATAGCTGACATAAAATCCAGCTACATCACGCTTCCTTCAGTGTTTCTCCATGACGGCAAATTGAAAAGCGGAAGGTCCACGTGACGAGTTAGAAATAAGCTTGACACTCAAAGGAAGAGCGGAAGATATCGCGCGGGATCTAATTTATCTCGACTCGTGATGAGACGAATGTAGTTTAATGTCTTACTCTAAATTTATATTGATCCCGGTGTATATGCGTATAAAAATAACAAGGTAAAATGTTCATTATAACCGGCGAAACTTTTCCAATTAGCGCCGTGTAATGCAATTGTATATCAGGCGCGCCTGCATTTGATAAATTGTGAAAAGCATCATTTATCATGGATATATCTAACTATATTTTACGCGCGACGTTGAAGGTTCTTCCAGCACAAATTGAAACGCGAGCACCCGCGCGCTATCGATCGTGGGCATCGAGCGACGTGCGAGCAACCGCCTTTTCCTCGAAAGAGATCGACATCGGCGCGGTTAAACAGGGCGGCCCCCGAGTTTCCATCTGTCCCTATCTGTAATGCACTGTTTACACAGTCACTGGGGAGACCCACTTTTCTTGCACCGGTGTACACAAATGATAAATCATCGACGTCGCGCCCGAGGACATCGATGTTACTGTAGAGGAGAGCGATGCTTATCGTTTCCTTTATTTCAAACTTCATAAGAATTATGAATCCCAAATCAGGACGCGAACGGGCAATTTCTCTTCATCATTTAAACGCAACGTTATTAAATCCCAAATTGTAGATTTAATTTATTTAAATTCACAGATATTATCGAATCTCATTATATAATAGATATATTTATATCAATTTTAAATAAATATGCGTTTAATTTCTACAAGCGCTATGAAAATAGATCGCGATGTGAGATATTCTCGCGTGAGAAACAATGAGCCATATCGTGGAAATCCCTGTTGGAAATTTCTGGCTTCGTAACAGACTCGAACTCGACAAGCGACCGTCCGAGAGATGGGTATCTATCCCGATGACGAATGATCGCCATCATTAACCAACATCCTCTCTTCGATTGATGGAGCCCGGCGACGGGGTTAACGATCGCGCGGGGGTGCCCGTGAATATCGGGAAGGGAGAACGAAACTACCTTTTCGTCGTGAAGGGTGAAAAAAGGGTCTAGGATTCCCCATGAGAAGAAGATTCTCCGCCCCGCCAGATGACTGGCCATAAGTCAACCACCATGAAGAGCGTGGCTTCGACGCACTTTATTAAGACAAACGAGCGGCTCCTAACTCCCCCTGCACATCCCTTTGGAGGCCTTGAATCGTTCGTGGATTATCAGTATATATATATATATATATATATATATGTGTGTCTTTGTTTAAATGTGAAAAAAGAGATTGCCGATAGCTGTTTAAAGTTTTAATAGAAGCGTATGGATGAAAGAAGGCTATATAATCAAGGTAGAGAATTTTTATTTAGTTGCGACAAAGATATACAATATAAACATATATCAAGTATGCGTATAGTATTACAATGAGAACTCTTTTAGAGAAGCTGTTGTTTTATCTATATGCTTCTCTCAAATTAGCGTGCAAGATATAAAATACACTGATTTTAAAACCAACATCATTATATGTTAATGGATTCTCTTGAAATAAGTTTGGTATATTAAGTTATTGGCGATAAACTAAAATTAATTTTTTTTTATTTCTAAATATTTAATTAATAAAAATCAAAAAAGGAAAGAAAGAGAGAAAGAGGGAGGGGGGAGGGAGAGAGATTAATGTAAATCATAGCTATCAGCAGAATTAAAACGACTGTAAAAATTGTCAGAAAACGTAAATCGAAACGCACTTTAAGCATTTCCGATAGAATATCAATATCGCGAATTTCGGATCCGATCGGCGCGTAGCGGGTAGAAGAACAAGGGCAATTTCGAGCGGCAGTAATTGGAACTCATGTCGCATCGGCTTTCCGAGATCGATGTCGGGAGCTCGCCTTCGCGTCGCGAGGATATATCGCGGTTCCTCGGTCAGGTGAAGACCTTTTCGGTGACACAGGTGCGCGGATGCAGAAACTCGCTTCGGCGAGTCGTTAGACTCTCGAACCAACGAGATCATTTGCTCATGGAAAATGGAAAACGGCTAAAACGCCACGAGTGAAACACGTGCTTATTCTACGTACAGCACTTTGGCTAACGGTGTCGAATACAGAGCTTTTTTTGTCCATTTCCTTTGTGAAAAAATTTTATTTAGCGCACAAATTATGTAAAACGAGACGTCAATATTTTGTGAGTCGATTTTGAATATTTTCTTGATATTTGATACTTTGAAAGTGGCACTTTCGCACGTTAGAATAATATAATAAATTGTGACTAATGCTATATAATTTGTTAATTGTATGATTAATGAAAAAAAAATTTAATAAGGGAAGCCGTTAAGTAATTTAATTGATATTTATCACAGTCAGTATAAAAAAATGTGAAACGATGATTGATCGATGCTGATTCGATTAATAAGCTCGTGCCAATCATTTTGAAGCAAAGAAATTTACACGAAGGATTCTTGCGGCATCAACAAATCCATTTTACTTTCATAAAGGTTCATAAAGTGAGCCGCAAACTTCACCATCAGTCAGACACGTCACGTAGAAATGTAGGACGGTGAAACGTGACAGGAGCTGTCAGGACACCCCCCCCCCTCCCCCGAAACCTCGGCAAAACTCAGGTTGCGGTTTGTATCCCAGCTCCATGTTCCCTGTGACTTCGATTCAATTTCATCTATTACTAACCGGAGAAATAACCGCGCGGAGTCGCGAATACGTCTCGCGAGTTCGCGGTCGTGATTTTTGTCGTTCGCGCGTCGTCGCAAAGTTGACGGGGGAATGCAAATCGCCGGTTAACGAAATTGCAAGTTCAACGTCGACGGTCGTGACTTGCCTCTGTCCGCGTTGCATATTCAGCGCGACGTTAAACTGGCGAAATATACGCCGACCTTATACGCGATATACTAACGATTGAATGCGGTTCTTAAAAAGGATTCAAGATTCACGAGGGTAACTCACTTCCTCGCGCGCTCGTCGTCGTCGGATTCACGTCGCGGAATCCAAAACCGCTAATTCTTATTCGCGCGGCGGCTAATTCACTCGCGAGTTTTCGATGTTGAACCGCGGATGAAATCGGCTGAAATTTATTACGCCGTAACAAACTTCGCGAGTGAATTTCATCGAGCACGAAATTTGGCCTCGTGGATTATTCTTTTGCGTTTTTAACGAGTGATTCAGCCGTGATTCGGCTGGTTGGTAAGCTCTCGTCATACGCGCTCGCTTCTCGGTTAAATATTAAATGTACGATGTAAAAAATTGAATAAGATAAATTGCTACTGAGATAAGTCGTCTGTGAATGTAATTTTAACAGATGAGACGACAAAAGTGAAACGAGTGTAATCTTGATATAACTACGGTTATTCTCAAAACGATTTTTCGCGCGAGTGATTTCTATAGCCGCCATTAGGTATTTCACTTAGCCAGTGCGCCTATTTTATTACGGAAATTAAATTAAGCGATTGAATAAGATTTTATTACATTTCATAATATATACAATTTTCTAAATTTATTAATTTAATTAACCTAATCATTAGTTTCAACCAAGTATAAATAGAGCCAATTAAACAAAAAGGAGGAATATTTTGCAAGAAAAGATCGAATTAAAACTTTTTTCTATTCTACTATTTTAAATCCCATAATATCATAATATTAGCAAGTATATAACATAATATTTAGCCATTTTTAATGAAACAGCTAACTGAGCTATTCTGATGTGTCGAATAAAAAAGAATTGTGTATAATACACAATCCATCAAACGTGACAATTGATGAGCGAGCCAACGTGCTAATTAATCATTAGCCCAGTACCGTAGAGCGGTCTCTCGATTTTATCCGCTATTTATATATATTTCAAACCGCAATGAATATCCGTAATTGATCGGCCAACCGAGTAATTAGCGCAGCTGTAATTGAGAGAAAATCGCGTTAAAGAAGCGCGCAAAGCGCTGAGCGGGCAGCGTTTCCCGATCGCAATTGCATTTCCCATATTTGACGTTAATTGGCCGCGTGGGCAATTAGTTACAGCAATAATTGCGGAGAAACAAGATCCACGCCGGTGCCAAAAACGCCGCGGCTAATCGCGGTGTTATTCATGATTAGCCATGGCAGGAAGTCAAACAAAAAGATCTTTCAGCGCTCTGATATTATTTCAACCGATAAGAGTAATTTATATATTTTACCCTGCGTGTTTATTGCAGCCTATAAATAGCTTAATGTGATTCATTATTAATTGAAACGACTCATCTGTGTCATTCTCATATTGTAACATTTGTCTGTAATATTTGACTTCGAGAAAAGACACTTAATAGATTAGTTCTAATTTGAATATACTGTTTTTTAAAAAAGAAATTTTATTAACGTTTTTGCTTCGAAACATTAGTGTTTCCATATTTATTATTTTTTTTTTTTTTTTAAATAAAATTGTATAGAGAGAAAAAATATTATTACATAGCAAAAGTATTATTATTTCAACAAATATTTATTTCGTGCAAATAAAGATCGAATTTTTGCAAAGCAACAATTTTGAAATTATTTGGTATATGTATCCGATAGCGTATCCTTGCAAAAAAAAATTAAACAGAAAAGATTTTAATTAATTAAAACACAAAAGATTATAATTAGTCGTTAGTGTTACTTCTCACTGTTATTTTGTAATTAATTTTCTTCCGGCCCCTTTTTTGAGCACATCCGCGAGATTAAATATCGAAACATTAGCGATGGATTATATCGCGTTGTTAATTAATCAATAAAAAACTAGTTAGTGTGTAATCGATGAACAAAAAAAGTTCACAACGTGCGATTGTTGGATGCAACTTTAATTACTGCTCGTTTTTCACAGTATTAATTGCCATGGCAGAATTTCGATGAGTCAATCTAAATACGCGCGCGTCTATGTTTTTGGTATTTACCTCTTTTTTACTTTATTTTTTTCACGTTCGTCATTCCTTTGAACATGGCGATGTACATACATATAAATAAACACGACATAGCAAAAAAATCGTTATTGTAGGATTAAATAAATACTCTATTATAATTACAACGTACCTACAAACTAATGTGTCAATGTGTTCATCAAAAATATTACTACTTTAAAGTGTGTCAAAGGTTGAAGTTTTTAAAAAAGTTTTTTTTACGATTTTTAATAATTTATCAAAGCAAACAACTAATAGAAAATAAATTTTTAGTTATTTTGAAGCATAACTTTAAAGAATTGTCATTTTTTTATTGGCATTGCCAATAAAATTTTTACATTCTATTAAAACATTTTTTTTTAATTTTAAACAAAATAAATAAAAAGTAAATTAAATTTTTGATAATAGGTGAATTTTACCGTTTATAAAAAAATAACACAAATAGTAGAAATATGCCTTCAAATATGCCAGTAGAAAACTGCGCGCTAAGTCGGTCTTGAAACACAGTTTCAAACTAAAGCTGAAAATAGTACACGTAATCAAATTAATAATCAATTTAATAATCGCAATGCTAAATAAGCATCTTTTTTTAAAAACAAGATGTAAAGAATTTATTGCGAAAAATATCACCCCAGCCGGGATTTTAACCTGGGCCAAAAATACCTAGTCCATTTTCAGCTTGAGTGTTTCAAGACCGACGCGACATTACTCGGCGCGCAGTTTGTTGAACTGGAAAAGATGTATACGCAAAAATATTATTGGGCACAAAAATCCAGCCTAAAACCGTGAAACCATATTTCTGCTATTTGTGTTAAATTTTTTTATGTTAAAAATTCGCAAATAAAAGAAGACAATAAGTTAAGTCAAGATATTCTGCCGTTCTGACAGTTATATAAATTCACAATGTCACAAACTTGTCACTTGTCACAAACTGTTTCAGAATTTCATTTCGCTCGATACATTAAATGCGAAGAAATAGTTCTTGTACAAATCCTCTTCTAAAAAGGGCATGTAATCCTATCTAAAAAAAGGCATATTAAATCGATACTCGCATCTCTCGAAGTCTTATCGAAAGTCTCGAAGTTTATTGTTGACTCTTTTCCGCGATGCTGATTGATTCTGTCGCTGCGCTAACTTCGTGAGCGGCTGTCATAGCATAATTTTGACAGTTGTGTATCTGTTGCTAAATAGCGCGCGCGTAGCGCGCGTCTGTGATGTCTAGTCTCCTTCTTCTAAAAAGGGCATATCATCGATACTCGAATCTATCGAAATATTGTTGTCGCTTTTCCGCGATGCCGATTGGTTCTCTTGTTGCGCTTACTTCATGAGCGGCTATGCATGGCATATTTTGACAGTTGTGTGGTTAATAGTGTAAAGTTAATATAGTAACAGAGAAATATTAAAAATAAATAGCGCGCGTGTAGTGCGCGTCTGTAATGTCTAGTCATTAAAAACAAAAAAAAAAACGAAAAAAATTGCGTAAAGAACGAAATTGGCCTCTTGGCAGACTCTGTTCCTCTTAATGAACGACGAGCGAGATACCGAGTGAGCGCACCTGCACTCGTCCGGCCGCCGTTTCTCCCGAATCCGGGGAAACGGCGATCGATGTAAAACCGTCGTGTAATATCGAATACGACGAAAACTTGGGCGAATCTTGGGCACGATGGCGGATTAAAGTTCCAAATCCGGCGGCTCGAGAAATAATATGCAGACGCGCGAGAGAGATACGAGTAGAAGGCAGGAAATGAGAGCAACCGGGGAGAGAGAGTTGAAATTAAATTAAACTTTCGCCGCGATAAATCTTACTCGTTGAAGTGATATCTTCGCGAGATATTACGCGGGAGATGCGATCGATCGTCCGCTCTTTCATCTCGTTAACGGAAAATCGTGATCGTCAAATCTGAAGATTAATTCCTATTATTTGCCCGCTCTATCATTTATCTTGACTAATTGCAAATTATTAATTGTTGATATCATATTTTCACTCTTTACAATAAATAATTCTCTTCAAAATATCTTATATTTATAAGTTTTGTGAAAATAGTCATATCTCATATTTACATAATTATCTCTTTTTAATTATGCCACAGCCTAATTAAAAACATCGCTATTTATATTTTCATATTAATTATTTACAAAATATTTTATATAATTCTAATTTTGTTGATATGGACTATGTAAGTATATGGTTATATATAAACAGATAATGAAATAAATAAAATGTTTTCTATTAGAGAGGTAAAAATATGAAAAATCAGGTTTCACGGGGTATCGTAATACCAGGTGAAGCAATTTATTTATTCGACGTATAATAAACTTGCATGCGGAAATATATTTGTTGCACGGAAACTAATGAATTTCATTTCACCGCGTTGCACACTAGGTGGGCTCACCGGGAAGCATTTTTATTGTAATTGGTTATCACTATTCGATATATTGAAACGGACGCGCTTTTTTTTCCCCCACCAAAATACGAAAAATTATTTTGGACACGCGAAGATTTACCAGGCGGCGATGTAATTAATATTTTCAGCGAGATATTCCCTATGTATTTCCAGAAATCTATATTTTAGCGTGTTATACTATAAACTCTCTCTCCCAGTATCCTTTTCCTATCTGCAATATATAAACAGGATTCCCATCGAAAATGTTTATCGTATCACATTCATCTCTCGGATGAATAACAACTAATTTTTGGACCTTTTCTCTTTTTCCTGAAGAGTATACAACTTTTTCATATTTTAAATTGGCTCGTATTTTACAGTATATAAAAATATCAAAGAGAATTTCTGCTAAATAAACGATAGCTTATTTTAAAGACCTATTCTTTGTCCCGTATAAATCACATAAGTTTCCAAATGTTTTTAATTCGTAATAATTACATCTAGATCTAATGTTTTTATATAAAAGTAACCTAATCGTCATGCGTTTTTAGGTCGAAAAATGAAGCATTTGCAATGCAATGCGCAAAACGTTTTACTCCTGTTCGTCGAAACACATTGAGAATTATCGCAATGTATGACGAAAGTCATCGCATGCATAAAAACAGTTTCATGTACACCCTTTCCTTCGCGAAACTTGACTATCCATCAACAAGGTATGCCGTCGCGGGCAGTTTGCGGGAAAATATGAATTTGCACGGCGCATTAAAACAAATGGAATTTTCCATGATGCACATCCAGCGACGCCACGACACATTTTTGACATAATTCGCCGCCTCCAGCAAGAAAAATCATCTTAGTGGAAAAATTTATGATTACACATCGGACGCCTTATTACTTGCATTGATTGCGTACAATTCGTGCTGGAATATTGAAGACAATGGTAGCTGACAATTCCGCCATTCACACATCACGTCGCATGAGATTGCTCACGACAATCATGAGGAAAACGATTGAAATAAATAATTTGACTTTCCTAATCGTAATCATAATCGTATTATAAATCATTTTAAAATCGTCTACATATTCTTACATTTACCAAATATAATAAAAAAAAACATATAAATATATAACCAACATATTTTTAGCATCGCTTTAGTATTGTATTATAAAAAAATTATTTGACTAATTTATTTATTTATTCGTAAATAAAATTGAATTAAATCAATAGAACACTTGTTCATTGTGCAAGAAACCTCTATTTTTAACGCACATTTATAGGATCGTAATTTTCGATTAAGAAATAATGCGTTTACTTTAGAAATAAGAAATAAGATTATGATGAGAGACTCACGTTCGAAATCATCCGTTTGGTTCCTCTTGTGATGTGTGCGATGATGATGGCCATCCGGAATGGGGATCTGCTTCATGTTGAGCAGATCCCGATGCTTGGCATCGATCAGCGGATTTTCCAGCTGCGACTCAATCACCTCGAAGCTGGTGGAATTATCCGGATGGGCGATGACCTTCACTGTAAATGACCGGGCGTAACAAGTTGTGCACAAAAAGTGCAATCTTCAAGATAAATCCATCGTTATAGAAGGAATTAAAAGAGACCTTTCTTCCGACTGTCTTGCAAAGAGAAGACGAAAGAAAGCTCGCGATTGTGCGCCATTCTAGAAATCATTGAGGAATCGCACTTATTCGAAATTTCAGCTGTAGTCGCGAGCTGCGAAATTGCATTCAGAGGTCGTTGGAAAATTGCGAGAGCGTTTTCTCTTTGGCTGATCCGCAAACACATTTGTGCGGAAATTTTACTGCGTTATGATGCCGCAGCTCGCGACGCGAAGAGTCTGAGAAATTAATACCTACAACGGAAAGCTTTTTTTTTCTCAGCTACTGTAGTCGCATTGAAGTGAGCGGGAACGAGACAAAGGACTAATCATGACTTTTTGATCCTTGTCATAAGCGCACTTGTCACACATTGAATAAAATTTCAATTATGTTAAATAAAGAAATAAACAATACATATTACCAGTGTTGTATTTCTACCAGTTGCAACTTATAATTGAACTTATTTCTTTTAATTCGATAATGGCTAAAAAATGTATTAGATTATTGAAAATTTTAGAGAAAATTTAGTGCGAATACTTCGGATGTATAATCAAAATTTCTTTTTAACAATGATGTAATAAGTGATAAAAGTAACATAACTGAAATAGTATCTTCTTTGTTTTTCGAAAAGAAAATATTATTTTACTTTAACATTCATGTTCACCAATACACGTTAAAAACATTAAATTTTACAAATATTTATTCTTTGATTTTTAAAATTTGATTAATTTCTAAAATTTATTACGTAAAATACTGGATGAAATAATTTTGCAAGAAATGTTCTTAATAAAATGAAGAAACAACTTTGAAATGTTAAAACCGTTTTACAAAGTAAGTTAAAAAGAAATAAGGAAAGAATATATAATGCTAAATATTATTAATAATTAACTGGAACTAATGCTTGCCGTTTTACTTAGATATTAAAAATTTATTAATTCGCTGTTATGATCGACAAGTCGAAGTCGCATAAATTCTAAGTACTATTCTCTCATAAATACTTATATCCGTAATTTACCTGCGCTATGTATACATATATGATTCTCAATAATTCTTAAATAATTAGCTTCTTCTGTCGCTAAATAAATAATTAAGCGGACTACGCTGGGATGCAGATGGGTATCACAAGCATATTTTCACACATTTTTCATATTTGTGATTATAGATAAAAGTAAACGAAGCAATGGAAATTCCAAGTTTCTTTAAAATTTAATCGTTGTTATAAATTATTATAAATTAATTTTAACAGTTTTATCTCAAATAGAATTAAACAACAGCTTCAATTTCAATGTAAAAATTTTCGAAACTGTGTCAGCATATTTTTTCCATTTCCAATTTCCCGAAAATACCCTGCCGAAGTAAGATTCATAAAAGGTACACGAGCATGCCCATCGCAGTGCCCGACGTACTCACGCGAGCGAAAAACTTTTCAGACACCTAACGTGTCTTTTTGGACACGTCCTTTGGCGGCTTCGCAAAATGAGGTCCCTTGTACGTGCCGGTGGGCCCGGTACGAACCTTGATCGACGAACTCTTCGCGGAGATCGAAGAACCGATCGACGGGCGGCGCGGCTGGCCTGATTTCGAGGTCATCGAGGTCGTCGTCGGCGCGGTCGAAGATCGCGCGGTGCTCGTAGGTGGGCCTGGGCGCAAACTTCCTCGGGGCCGGCAGCCGGGGCAGTTCGGCATGGCCGGGCCCGTGGGCCCCCAACGGCTCGTCCAACACGGTAGGCGTGGGACGAGCAGTCGCCGGCGCGTACGAGCCCGCCGACGACGACGACAGTGTCGCGACGACGGACGGCGGTGCGGGTAGTGCGGGGTGCTGACGGTGATGGTGCTGGTGCTGTTGGTGGTGATGGTGCCGATGCTGGTGCGGGTGCGCGTCATGCTCGCTTTGGGGCTGCAGGTGCACTGTGCCGGAGGCGCGATCATGCTTGGACAACGACGACGAAGAAGAAGAAGAAGACGAAGAAGAAGAAGAGGAGGAAGAAGAAGAAGAAGAAGAAGAGGAGAAGGAAGAAGAAGAAGAAGAAGAAGATCCATCCGTCGACCGATCCGGATGATCAACGCCTGGACGCGAGGTCGCCGCGCGATCCTCGAACCGATTTATATCGGTCTCGTACCGGTCCGAATCGGTCCGAGGGTCGTACGCCTCGACTACGAGGACGGCTGGCCGGCCGGGCAGCTCCGGCGCTTCCTGGTGATGATGTCGATCGCCGTGACGGTGGTGGTGTTGGTAGCGATCGCCGGGCTCCCGTATGTTGTACGTGCTGTCGGGATCGTAGTACGGCGGGGTGCGCGCGGTCCCGGGGAACAGAAAATAGGGGTACATACTGGTCGGCGGCAACCAGATCTCCTGGTAGTTCTCCTGCTGCGGGTCGAACGGGTACAGGGCCGAATCCGTGCCCGACAGATCTACGGAGGTGGAGGAGGGCAGGACCTCTGTAACACAGAAGCAGAGCCGCGGACGAGAACAGGGTGAGTGAGGGTGCGCGTTCGCCATCTCGGTTTACGCAACGTGCGAGGTATGCGTGCTGTTGTTGTGGGGTAAAGTGTCGTGATGGTGATAGTGATGATAGTGGTGGTGGTGGTGGTGGTGGTAGTTGCGGTGCACGGGCGTTAACGGGGGATAAATCGCAGAGAGGAGACTTCGGCTCGATATCGCTGGGAGATAATATACCAGCTTCTGTCTGTCCAGATAAATAATCGCATGGATATCGAGTATTATCGATGTTCCGAGACGTTGAACACGAGGATGAATGAGCGTAATTGTAGACGCAACGTTCCATGTTATGAAATTAATTTAGAATGGTTAGAATTAATCAATGTACTCGTGGCTTCTTGACATTTTTATCAAAATCAGAGTTTTTTCGGGGAAACGACAGAAAGGATATAAATTAAGTAGAAATGGATAATAGTATGTACGAATTCAAACATATTTGAACTAATTGTTTAACAAACAAATATAAATTAATATTGCACATTGAAATCGAGTATTTAATTCCGATCATCATCTAACGAAGAATTGAAAATTCTACTAACAATGAGATATTAATATCTCTTTTCGAAAAGAATCACATTTCCATGTGTTAAAAATATATTATCGTATAAGATGTATTTATTGCATTTTTTGGTTAGTAAATTCTCTCTTAAAAAAAAGAATTCTTAGATGCTAACTATTCTCGGCGATTCAAAGATTTTTATCATTAATAAATAGAGACCACAAAAATTTATTTATTTAGAGTATATTACTAATTGCCATACGTAAATATCTCAAGATTTTTATTTGAAAAAAGAATTAATAAAGAAGTTCATAAATAAGATATGACAAAACTAAAACGTCTTTATTTTATCGTTCTATATTTGAAAATTGATGCACATAAATATGTCAATATATATGAGATAATTTTACTATATAATCTATATATATATATATATCAAAATTTTATTATTATTTATTTTCAATGTCTATTTAAATCATTGATATAAGATCGTTGGAAAAATTGCTTTCGACAAACGCAAATATAATCAAAAATCAGGAAATAATTTAAGAGAAAATAATATTATTCGTGATTTAATTGAAACTAGGTCAAATTTATTATCACTGTCAATTATCACAACTTTATAAAAATGCACTTTTTATTTATACTCTCATACTATATTCTTAACAAATTAATTCGGCTAAAAAAATGTTATTTTAAATTGCATAATTACAGTTAATCGTGAGTTACTTCAAGCGCGTTATTAACGAGCAGCAAATATCTTCCTGAATGTCCCCACGACGATGTCGGGCGTTTTCTCGTTTGTCAGGAGTGATGGTGCAACGCGAAATAAAAAGCCGGCAAGAAGACGAAGTTAAATGAACCGGCAGATAATCGAAATCGACAGGCGACCTGGCGTCTCTTCCCGGGAAGGATTTTCGGACTCCTTCGAGAATACTCGTGAGACTTGAAACTCCGTCCGGAGAGTCGAGGGATCCTCGTATTGAGCGTTACTGCACGCGAGAAATTATCCCGAAGCGATGCGCCGCGCTCGCCGAGCGTGATTTCGTTCTTAAGAGATTTTGGGATTCCCGAGAGATTCGTCGCAAGAGACGCAAGAGACCGCGGGACGTTAACCAAGAGGGTTAACTCTTGGCTGGTTCTGCGTCAATCGTTCGTAAGCGAAATGGAAAGCCGAATAAATTACTGCGCGCCTATTTTTTCTCGTTTTTAATTGCGCGCTTTTCTTTCAGCTGTCACGTCACATTCTTCATTCCGTTGTCAAATCCTTTAATTGCAAGTTTAATAAAGAAAGAGAGTATAACATATCTTATTTATTTCATTGAACATCTGATAATTAGTAAGAATCAAATGTACTGTCGGAATTAAATACTCGCGATTTCTAATTTTTATTAAAAAAATATATATATATATATTTAGGTAGTAAGACAACTTGAATACTTCCAAGTATACTTCCCTACTACGCTTACTGCTGGACTTACCTACCGGACACTTTTACTAGAATACAGAAAGTAGATATTAATCAACAAATCGTTTCTTTCAATCAAATTTTATTGAACGTCGATCATCAACTTGTCCCATCTGCTTAAATATTTAATTTGCTGTCGAAATCAACTCTGATAGCCATACGACATTTTCCGATAAATCGTTCGGCGAGACGTTGAGGAACGAAGGAGAGTATAGTGAGTCGAGTATAGAGAGTAGACAGAGTCGTAGTAGGCGTTACACACACTAACAGGCTACACACCTCAGAGAGAAAACAAGCCGTAAGTTATAGGCATGCGGGTGCCGATTCGTCGATTCCCCAGTATACGGATTCACGGGCATGCAGAAATACGACATGCGGTGCACAATTCCTGGTTGCCGCAACTCCACCCCGCAGGATCGGCTCCGGGAGTGGAGCGGCTCATCGCCGCCACCTTGGACTCGCGCTTTATCCGTCAAGCTTGCGCGTTTCATATTTCACGGTGAAAGCAATCTCGGCCGATCTCGCGACGTCGATTCGTCGCGGTGGATTTACGGCGACAAAGGAAAATTGCGGGGGTGTCGAACGCGAAACGATCGAATCCTGTCAGACGTTCTATCGCGCGGTTCCAACGCGGTACAAGAGGGGATTGATACGGCACACGAGTCGGCGATCAGATCGACAAAATCGGAAAAGATTCTCAACAACGTGGAGAGTCTAAATAATAAACGAATGAATAGATACACATTTGATCGAAACATAAATGTGCGCTCTAGTTCCGATTATTCACAGGTCGCGGAGGAAAGGAAATAATTATAAGATCTAAAGATATATCCCGTTACGTTTGCGGCGCAGCCGTTAATATTAGAATAGCAAGGTCTAACTAAGAATATCATACAACCGTGAATATAACGGCGCAGCCGATATATTCCCGCGAGATCGTTTCGTCTCGATAGCGATTCTCCATCTCGTCGATTTATCTCGTGGGCGTTTGTCGAATGGGGCGCGCGCGAGCGGTCGCGCGCGGCGCGTCGAAATATTCATGACGTATATATATGTGTGTACGCGCGAGATCGCAGACGAATGAGGCGAGAGAGACACTCGGGGGATAGTCTCCGAGGGGCGGCGGCGGCGAGGATATTGGTCTCGAAACGCGAATCCTCCGGGGGGCGGAGTGCGTCCTCATAGGGGGTGCCGAGGTGCGCTTTCACGTGCAGACATTTCTCTCTCGTGCGTTCCGGGATTTCGAGGGATCGATCCCTCGCGTTTCCTCGGGCCTCTCCCTCCATTCGGAACGGACGTCTCTTCCTCTCTCGTGGAACCGGACCGGCGGAGGAGGAGGACCCTCCACGCCGAACCCCTTCAAGTATACCCCCGATCGAACGTTTCGAGACGTTCGATTCTGAGTATCATGCGCTCCGCTACTTCTCCGGCGTGCCTTCGTTTTATTAACTTCGGATGAGTAACGTGAGATGCGACAGACCTGACCCAGGATAGTTAGGAGCTTCGGTGACATTTAAAAAGAGAGATATGACAGAGATATTACAATGTAGCACCTTTATTTTGTAGATTTTCGTACTTTCATACACCGTGGCGAAAAAATATCGTAGCTCCTAAATATCGGCTATGAGACACCTCACGTTGTTCAAGATATTGCACTTTCGGAATGTTATTCACCCAGAAAGTGCGACGATAGGGGTCACGGAGATCTCTTTTTTTTTGTGTACGAGAGGGCAGTTTGATTTGTATAACAAGCAAGATTGTTATAAAAATAATAAATACTTAAAGATTTTGCGCTGTTTTTAAACAACTGGCTGTTGTGTTGTGATGTAGATACTTGCAATTGTAATCTACTTGTTAGTTTGTTCTGTTGAGGTTGGATCTTGAATCTTCTTATATATATTAGAATTTATCGCAATTATATATACTAGTTTAAATTAATAACTTTCAGAAGAGTATAAGTAAAAAACTGAAATAATATTCAAGTCGTATTACAATTGAAATGTACCAAATAGTAACGACAATTGCTTCTCGTTCGATGTAACTAATAATAGTACGCTATTAAATAGCAATTAAGTGCTATCATTACTCGCCATCTATTATTCAGATAATCAATAACTAATAAACCGCGACAATAGTGAGAGAACTTTATGTCTATCAACTAGATATAGTCTTTCTAATCAATTTACAATTTGCAATAATAAAAACGTAATCGAAAGATCAACATGTACGCGATTAAGCGTAATGATAGGACGTCTGAGATATTTCCCACATGTCGGAGATTCCATCATTTGTAACGGCAAGAAGTAATTTAATACGACTGCGGAGTAGTTCGAGCGCGTTTATATAAATTTCGTGTTCGAGGACGGCATTCCTCCTCCTTTCTCTCGCCCTCCTTTCTCCTTCATTGCTATTCATACACCTACCGTCTGGTTGTTCGATATCCTGGGGAAAAGAAGAACGGAGGATGGCGAAGGGTCGGCCCATTTAAAGTCGCGCTTCCAATCTCAATTCAAGATCCAGATCTACATATCGGACGAATCGTTTGGTATTACGCGTTTCGAACGTCTCATTTTTATGTTCAAACTTGCGTGAGACAGTTTTGACAGTAACGTCGAAAGTATCGCATCGATTTCAAAGGTATTTAAAAATTTTTAAAGGTGAAAAAGTCTTTAAAAATGTGTAGTTGTATTATATAAAAATATTGCTCAATGAATAATCGGATATAATTTGATTGTCTAAATATTTTTGTACATTTTAAAGTAATTAATAGTAATTAATTGAGAAAGTGGTAAAATCTTTGATAGCAATAAGTAATTAAATTTCATACAAGAGGTAAATAATGTCCAATTTCAGTTTAGAATTCTATTTGTCGACTCACGAAAGTTTCAAAGCATTATTAAACAAATTCTTTCTTATGAAGTAATATATCGTCAAGTTACCGTATTTGACTCATTTGGTCACAGATCACTTAAAAAGCAATCTTTCAAGCATTTTCATTAAACGTTTGACCCGACCTCGATACCGGTTTAGACACTAAATTGTATTAGTTTGTAGTTGTTGGCTAAGTATGTCATCGACATACCGTACAGCATTTAAAATTAATTCGAAATTGTAGCAAAGGCACGCAGATTTCTTTGTTTCGCGAGGTCGAAGTAGTTTTTTTTCTGCGTCGAGAGCAGCTAAACTGAATTGTTTGTACAATTATGTCTGTAGAGCGTTGGATGTTAATTACGTTATAACATTGTTACCGTAATGATTAATTGTTCGTTTATGTTTCCGCGCTGAAAACTGCTCTCGTCCAGTCACGCATTCCACAACTGTTAATGCTATCGTCGAGTGTGTATGTCGCGTTCATCGCTCGCACTATGCACCGCTGTTGGCGCGATTCATTCGTCAAACGCAACGCAAGAGACAACATTTGTCACACATGCGTGTGATGCGTGTAAAGATACTTACGTTTCACGTGCGTGCGTTGCACGCTTTGAGTTTTATGTTGTCTTATTAAATTACAATTGCGAGGCACGGGTAGAAGCGTTATCGATCCTGGATGTACAGTTGGATGTTCGATAATCGAGCGAAGTATAAATTAAAATAAATTGGGGTAAAAAGTGAACTAAATAAATAAATTTAAGTGATTACGCGGTTTAAATATATAATAATTAATTTTTACAACAGATTTGTATACTGAGTTTTGTTAGTATTGTAAATAATTTAAAATATTTAAATAGATACGTCAAGTATTCTATTATTATATAAAA
Source organism: Temnothorax nylanderi (assembly GCF_030848795.1). Taxonomy (NCBI): domain Eukaryota; kingdom Metazoa; phylum Arthropoda; class Insecta; order Hymenoptera; family Formicidae; genus Temnothorax; species Temnothorax nylanderi. Next base: position 163,793 of record NW_027249305.1, on the reverse strand, counting down.
TAAATAGTTTGTTCCTCGCCAATATTGAATAACAAAAGAAGTATTTATTTCGACAACCTTTGACAAATGTAATTAAAAATAAACGTAACGTTTATTTTTAATTACATTTGTCAAAGGTTGTCGAAATAAATACTTCTTTTGTTATTCTATTATTACTTTTGTATAAATAATTAACAGGGCATAGTTTTAAAAATGATGGAAAAAAATTGATCTATATTAAAACATATTGGAATAGCGAAACATAATTTCGATTTAAAATTATATTTCTATTAGAAAAAAATTTTGTTCCTGAAATTGCTGCGGTAATACATCTCTAACGCATCGGTTATTATCTGCTTCTCAAAGTTAAGATTCATTGTTATCTTCGTTTTAATGCTTGCATCTCCTTCTTTAGTTAATTACGAAGAAAGCTTATCCGAGGGTGAGGATAACGTTCTCCGACGAGCCTTGAACACTGCGGTATCGCTTAAAAGTAATTGCCCCGTCGAGCAGCATTCTACCTCGCTCGCAACTTTGATGCCAGGGAAAAAAATGAGAGAGTAACAGGAAGTGGCTTCAGTTTAGTGTACGTCAGTTCTCAGCTGGAAGTCCGCTTTAAACGCGAGACTGATGTTACAATGAGCCCTTCTCGTTTATGCACTATGTTGATAACAAATTTCGCACTTTGTTGCAAGAATTTGAGAGCGCCGTCGATTAAGCATATATTATAAACGCAATTATCGTCATAATTATTAATAAATTAATTCATCCATTTTAGAAATTACTTTTATATCTTATTCGTAATATTTTAATGTATATCTGCATGTGATATTTTTTATTGTTCTTTCCTCGTGAGATACGGAAGTTGTAAATGATTCTTACACATTAAATAAATCTTTTAAATCTAATAGAATAAGACTTTTATCGAGTAATATATAGAATATTATATTGGCAATACGTCAATAATATTGCTATTTGTAACATTTTATTTTTAGTATGTTTATATATACGTGAAAAATAAGAGATATTACGTATATCTAAATTAAATAAAATTTTCTGGAATAAAAGTGGAAAATTTAATTCGACATCGTAAGATGCAGTTAATTCTTCTTAAATGAAATCTCAACATTGTAAGATTGTACGTGGCGATAATTGGCCATCTATCACTGTAGTCCAGGATCGATGCAAACACTTCGATGCACACATCGACAGAAAGAAATCAAATAGGATATCTGTACAAGATACACAAAGACAGACACGCAAGGATAAACCCCGTAAACTCAATGTAGATACGATAGAAAAAAACTTTTTATATATATCCAAAATTACTTCACAACATCGACAATCGCCTTTCACAAGGTGCTAATATAATTGTACTTGTTCATTCATGTCACAACATTGTATTTCGAATTCCAATTCATGATAAAACTTATCAAACGAAATTACTTCGTACACGTAGTTACGCATCGCGTGATGTGCATTTAAGCATATCACGTAATAGAATGAAATTTGACAAACTTTCATTAATTTTGCAAAGATTTTTATACCATTAACTAAACTAATAATAAATTTGCTTTTGCGATGGCATAGTTTGTGTACAATTAGCAGAATGTATCCAATAATAAATTAAATCTTTACTTTTCACGATTAAATAGTGCTATTACGATTATGTCGTTCGTTGACAGGACACATAAATTTAATATTCAATAAGTAATTACATGTACGATGGGAGTATATATGAATACATGGATAGAGAGAGAGAGAGAGAGAGAGAGAAAGAGTGAACTGTACAAATCGCGTATTATAGTTGGACTCACCAACGCAGGGATTGTGGTTCACCGTTGAGAAGATCTTGTCGCATCGCCGCTTGATATGATTATTCGGACATATGCAGCCGAACATTGGCGATAGTCGCAGTTGCGTCCAGGAATCATGACAAGCATCCCTAAAACAGTAATAGAGAACGTGGTTAAATGTATAAGAATTATTAATTATGTGAAAAATATCCGTCTTACATTTTAGAAAATATATGAAAAATAGTGGAAAAATATAAAAAAAAACACACAAAATAGTGAACGAAATAATAATATAATAATAAGAAAGCTGGACCGCATTAAGTTATTAACTTCATAAAGATTGCGTACTGGATATTTAATTGCAAGATACGGAATCACGTTAATAACAGGCCACTGTGGTGCATTGTAATCGTGAGCCACCGCTTTATAAATATTATTAATTAATCGCGATGAATTCCCGTTTCGCCTTGGGCCGCGTAAATCCCTCGCAGGAAGGATTAATGACTGGCCATCAAATATCGGCGTTTTGCCAAGTACATCGACCTACATCTGGTCCCCAATAGCCGTTAATAAATATTAAAATACGCAAACTCCGATATTCATCGAGCTACCGTATATACCATCGATATTTCGCTATATTTTTGCACATGTCTGTGTTCCAATAATTCGCGATAATTGCAAGACATTATCGATGCGATACATATCGGAATTTCAAAACGCGCATAATTAGCGACTGCTGTCTTCGTTGTATATATTGTATATTATAAAATAGCGCGTAGAAGCAATGGCGGAGTCTTTTATAAGTCCCGGCAAGTTTATTTAATAATGACATAATAATATAGTATATAACCGAGCCGTAAATAATTAAATTTTTGTAATAACTCGGAAAATTATAAAATTATAAAACAAGCTATACAATTTCCGATTGAGTTTGTGGAAACTCGATACCACTACTAAAATTACGATAAAATTAATGTAATAAGGGATAAGAATAACTCGGTGAGGAAGTACTAAAATTGCTGCATAAAAGTATGTAATATTTACGTAATAACAGTATAGTGTCTTATTTTGTTGCAAAGTTTATTCATAAAATGTTATTAATAAGATGGTTACATGTATGAAATAGCTCATTTAAAATTTAGCTGAAAATAATTACTAATATCTTCTTTTAACTGTTACCGATATACATATATTATACAATTATATCATATCCAATTATAATAATAAATAGCAAAGCAATTAGCGGATTGTTATATATATGTATAAAAAAAACAGAATTTTTAAAACTAAAGTAGACTTCTGCTTATTCTCTTCTTATCTTATCGGTTCAATTCACGTGCATGCACTCTACAGATTATAGACATACCAGAAAACTTCGATCGTCAAAGCTATAAATCGTAGCTTTTTTTTTCCTTCTTGTCGTGGAAGTTTCGTTAGCTTTGCAGGAGTCAATCGCGCGGGTTACGTACCACGCCTCATATCTGACGCGAGAACCCCGATCGGGAACTGAAACGTACTCAACTCCTTCCTCCCTTTTCCCGGACGAAAATAACGTAGAAACTTTACGCGAATCCAGACCAATTGACTTTCGAACTTACACGAGAACGCTTAACGGACCTTTCCCGCACACCGACAATCCGCCACGAAGTAACAGCTCGATGCAGTTCGATGCACTCGGTGATGCACTGAGCGATTCAAGTTACTTCGCTAATGATAAGGGATCACATTAGATCGTTTTGTAACGTTGAAAAAGAAAGAATACCCGGAATAAAAAAAATAATTTTTAAACATATCTTGAAATAATTGAAACGTTTTGAAATATTCGAGAGAAGTATATTTATAAGCTAATATAGGCAAGCATAATTAATGTAATACAGCAGAAATAAATTTAAAATTAATAATAATAATAATAATAATAATAATAGTAATAACAGCGATCGATACAATTAATTTATTTCTTAGCTTTTTTAAATGTACGTCTTCTTACGCGTCTAATATACAGATCGAATCTGCATCGAACACATAAATTTTCCTTGTTAAACCAATATGGTACTGGTCACTCTTTCAGTAAGAAAAAAAAATATATGGATGAGCGCAAAGGAAGTGTAATAGGTAAAGGGAAATTCGACATGGAGACTCTCGAGCTCAAAATTATTTGGGTTAATGGCACACACGCTACGGTGAATCTTGCTCGTCGAATTAGGGGTCAAAGGAGGCAAAAGCGAGCGGATGGCAAAGCTGGAACTGAAGGGACGGGGATGAGGGCGGGAGGCTGGAGGCAGAAGATGCATCAAAGGGTGCAAAGGTTCACGTAAGAACGAGAGAACGCAAGTCACGTTTCATTCCGCATCCTGTGATTTTGTTTGACTTCTTTTTCTTTCTGTATGGGACGATGTTGTCGCCAAATATTTTTATTGTTTTATCGTAAAGCCCTAAAAGATTTATCGTTATCTTTGTAGAAATCAAGTTTAATTAATTTTAAAAGCGGGGATAAACATTTTTACATCGTAAATGACATAAAAATATAAAGTATCAAATATTATTTATTTATTTATTTTATTATATCATTTTTGCACTCAGAGATTTAATTCGTAGCTATATTTTTATATACTATATTATTTTGTTACATAATACGTTAAAAATATGCGTATTACATGTTTAATAAAATAATCTGCAAATACTTTCGATCGTCTCGATTTCTCTTTATTTCGCAATAATACATCGTTATTCTGTCACCATTACACCTGATCGCTTTGCTACTATTGGATTCATGTGGCAGCTGTGAGTTTCGCGCGGCAACCACGCAAAGTTGCAGCGAATTTTGCGACTCAGTGATCCGCGCGTTTACGCCATTGCATTGGCGCAAATAAATCGCGTCACAGCGGTATGAATGCGCATAACCGGTTGGCTAAAATAAGAAATAACGGAGTGGAGATTCATGTGATCCTCATATACCGAAATCTTCGCGACCCATGCAAGAATCCGTCGGTTCTGCATCTTATATCCGATCGAGAGGCGGCATATTCGTTTCCACCCCATTGAGACCGAAGAAACTGTTTCGAAGAAAGTTCGCTTACTGAACAATTCGTTCTTTAAAGTACATAAAACCGCTTCTTTGGAACTTTCCCTCAATTACAAAGTTTTCGAAATTTGATCAAGAAATCCCTTACAGAACATTGATTTTCGAAGTGTCAGATCGATATGAATAAAAGAGTTAAAAGAAGTAGTAAGAAATTACTTCAGAATAACACCTTAAACTATAATTTGTAACATGTCGTTACAAATTAAAAATTGAAATTTTTATAAGAATTAAATAAGCAAATATTTTTTTTAAATTAAATAGCGTTATAATAAACGGATAATGTAGCTATCATGTAAATATCATAAATTATTGTTAAACACTACTAAAGAAAAATGCAATAAGCAGAACGTATTTTTCTAATTAATTACATATTAACCCAATATAACAAGCAAATAGCACTTATATTAGGGGAGACCGGGGCAATTCGTGACAATACGAAAAATTTCCCGCGCGGATAACTTTTATGCATTTGCTGGTAGAAACCTGTATTACAGACCATAGATGGGTCTAATGGTCCTCTATATTAGAACAAAATTCGGTGTGCGTATCTACTATGTTTCGTTGTCAGTGGCGGAAAAAGTATTTACCTTGTGTAAAAGTAAATTTTTGAATCTACGGATATTTTGTATTCAATACGAAGCAATTGCTTCCAGATTTGAAACGGTAAGTTTTACTTGTTCACCTGGCATTTACACACACATGTGTAACGCAGGTTGCATGCATTTATTTCTTGTCTGGGTTTTTCGGACCACGAAAGATAAAAAGTGACGCTGGGGCATTTCGTGACATGACCGCCTGGGGTAATTCGTGACACATTGCGTGAACAATCCTGGGAAAACGATGACGATATATGACATCCCTTCGATCGTCACCGATTCTTTGCCTTTAGCCACAACAAGTACAAACATCAGGGCCGATTCAAAGCAGCAGGAATCTTTCCTTTCAATCCTGACGTTTTTGGTGAAATCGATTTTTTACCCGGTCAAGTCACTGATCGAGCATGGAATGCAGATGACCAACCACAGCCAGGTACCTCAACTGAAAATGATGTGTCAAGGGCCTCAAACACAAATAGCGACGATGACATCCCCCTCGCTCAGGTCCTTCAATCCCTTCGATCGTTTCCAAAAGCGGGCGAAAGGAAAGTCACGACAAGAGGACGAAAACGAAAGAGAAATGCAATTTTGACTGACGCTAATGAACTCGATGCACTTGTTGACGAAAATGACGAAAGAGTACAAAATAAAAAAAAGAATATAAGGATTAAGCCCCCCAAGAAACAGCCAGCTTGCAGAGGACGTGGACGCCCGAGAAAGGTCGTTACTCGCAGTTCGGAAGACGACGAAAGCAAAGCCTAACGATTTTTTGCCCTTCCTATTCCATTTAATGTACAATTTGATTAATAAAAACCTTTTTTGAGTGAGTAAGTGTACGTTTTGATATAAATCATGAAAATAGAACGAATTCGGATATTGAAACCCGTTGAAAGAAGAATTGTCACGAATTGCCCCGTGCCTTGTCACGATTTACCCCGGTATTGGGGCAATTCGTGACACAAGACAGAGTGAGGCATTTCGTGTTCTACTTTAAAAGTAATGTGATGAAAAGACACAAATAAATATTTTTTTAAAACTAGAAGGTTGCACGATGAAAAAACCGGCTAAAACGTATTTTTATCTCAGAAAAAATTCAAAACCAAAAAATGTCACGATTTGCCCCGGTCTCCCCTACTTTAATATAACGCTGATTATTTAACTTGGATATTCAAAATAACTATTGCGTTAGGGCTTCGCGAGGCGTAAAATCGAGCTCCGGTCGAGTTGGATACGACTGATCGTGAGATTTCCGCGGAGGATCGATAGTGAAACGAAGTGGTACAGACGCGAATTAGTCAGCCGTTTCTGCGAAGGAAATCGTGACGGCTCGAAACATAGGAGTTTCTACGACTAGAAGTGTCAACGACAGAAACTCGAGATGTTGTTTCCTAATGTTCAGCCGATCGGTGATTCTGATTCGAAGGTAAACCATAATCCTCCGTACGAGTTCGCTGTTAGAATATGGCTCAGAATAGATGGAAGATTTGTCAAAATAAAAGAAGTTATATTGCTACAGATTGTGCCACGATACAGTCGATATTATCGACTGACATAAGCAGCACTGGAGAAAGAATATTTTATACAAAAAGCAGCATCATAAATTCTATTTATCTTTATGTATTATCAGATAACTATTTTATTAATATTCAAAATAACATTAAGAAGACATACTTTCTTGAAATAAAAGAACGAAGTTTTTCTTCTAAAACTAAACATTTTTCTACACTTTTTAATCTTTTTTGAATATTAATAAAATAATTATCTGATAATATGTATATCAAGATAAATAGAATTTATGATGCTCTTTTTTGTATAAAATATTCTTTCTCTAGTGCTGCTATATATATGTACATATATAATTTGTAAAATTACATTTTTCTTGTTCGTGTGAGAAATTGGAATTCCTGAAAGGAAATTAGCGAAATGGATTTTATTATATAAAATCTAGGCGGGTATTGTGCAAATCGTGTGAAAAGCACGACTTAAATTCAATAAGCGCGCGGTGTCCTGAAATATTAGCGCGATGTTTAATATTCGGTGCGAGTAGGGAAAGGTCAAAATTCGTATAACATCGCTGCATTGGACCAGAAGAGTTATTGCAATTTTCGTAATTTGTTCACGATATAAAATGCAAAATTAATTCTCGCAGAGATATTGCTGGCTGTTTAATTATCCATTGACAATCGATTCTTTGCGGAAAAAAATGACTGGTTATCGGAAAACTTTAATGAGAAACTATTCGTAAGTGTCTATTTTCTCTAGTATTATACATAATTCTGTACTTAGAGGTAAAGGATTGTATCTCCATTACTATGAATTCAGAAAAAACGAGGTTCAAAGTTTTAAATAGGAAAGTGGCGTATTTTTTTAGATATAAAATAAAGGAATCAATTTGATTTATTAAGTTTTTAATCAAGTAATCTAACATATTTAGCGGTACAACTGCCAATAACATGCTGTACCTAACCAAAATTAAGGCACTATAAAAATTTTTAATACGACTTTTTCTAAACATTGTATTTTAGGAACTAGTAATGATAGACATAAGACCTTTTACTATTATACGATTTAAGTTCCTGGTAGGTATATATTGAAAAATGTATTAACTCCATTTTGACAAAAACTGAAGATTCGATTCTTTACCTCTAAGTACAGAATTATATAACTATCTATCGGATCCTATTCTTTTTTATACATATACTTTATAAAGTACTTTTTATGTACTATCAATCTCATATGTATATAAAAACGAGTCGTTTTTATAGAGGGAACGTTTTGACGAGAATGGAACAGGTTTCCCCGAAAGTTTGATAGCGATTCGCGATGAAACGGTCGTGTTATCGCAGATGAATTACAGCGAGGGTCCCATATGCGACCGCCATAGAGACCCATTCTGCGGCAGCCCGGGCACGAGCGAACTCACTCCACTTTTCCACACGGAGTCTGACGGGTTTTCCGACGAATGCGGCCGCTTGAACATCGACAAAAGCTATGCATAACCGGCATCGAAAAGCTACTGAATAATACATACGCCTATCGAGTCTCGCGCAAATGATTAACGATGCGAGGTCCGAAAAGTCGAACCACTTTTCTTTTTTGCTCGCGTCTATTCCCTCCCTTGGGTGGAGTTCCGAAAACGCCCGACTTCCGATTTCGATGAAACTTTGTGAAAAGCTTCGTTTTGAGTTGAAATGAAAGTCCTTAAAAGGAATTTTGGCGACTCCTATGATAAAGCTATTTTTTAAGATGAAATGATAAAAAATATACGAAGACCTTCATAATTGTACGGGATGTTATAAATTGAATATATACTGTTTTTATTGAATAATTTTATATTTTTATTATATACTTATAGCAGAATAGCTAGTATGTATATATAAACAAGCTTGTAAAGCACGCCACGAACCCATGTGATAATCCACATAGGTAAGATGACGCGCTTTACTAATATTTAACTGTTCTGCTGTATACACTTTTCACGCGAACCGAAGTTCACCCACACCCCCCCCCCCCCTGCTTTCGGGGGAGGTGCGGTAGCCCCGAAATAGTTCACGCATACACTTTTCACGCGAACCGAGGTTCACCCACACACACCCCCCCCTGCTTTCGGGGGAGGTGCGGTAGCCCCGAAATAGTTCACGCATACACTTTTCACGCGAACCGAGGTTCACCCACACCCCCCCCCCCTGCTTTCGGGGGAGGTGCGGTAGCCCCGAAATAGTTCACGCATACACTTTTCACGCGAACCGAGGTTCACCCACACCCCCCCCTGCTTTCGGGGGAGGTGCGGTAGCCCCGAAATAGTTCACGCATACACTTTTCACGCGAACCGAGGTTCACCCACACCCCCCCCCTGCTTTCGGGGGAGGTGCGGTAGCCCCGAAATAGTTCACGCATACACTTTTCACGCGGACCGAGGTTTACCTACACCCCCCCCCTGCTTTCGGGGGAGGTGCGGAAGCTCCTCCCTCGCTTCGGCGTATAGATTAGTGACGCGCTTTAAAAGTATTTCATCACAAAGTTTCACCTAAATCGAAGCTCGGACATTTTCGGAAGAACAGCCTATATTTTTTATCATTTTATCTTAAAAAATGGCTTTATCATAGGAGTCGCCAAAATTTCTTTTAAGGGCTTTCATTTCAACTCAAAACGAAGCTTTTCACAAAGTTTCATCGAAATCGGAGGTCGGGCGTTTTCGGAACTTTATCCCCTCCCTTTTTCCTCGTCTTCTTGACTTCTTCGAATGTTCTCTCCGAATATAAAATTATGAAATGTACGATGTACCTATTTAAATGTATCGTAATACCTGTTCTGCGCGACAAGTCTCAATAATTTGTCTCTGCATAAAAACATGTTACACATAATTAATTGTAGATATCGATTGACAAAGAACTAATATTCTCTCTCTTATTAGTCCCCGTTTTTATCGATGTAATCAAAATTACGCAGGCCGCGTTTCCCGCGTTATCTTTAACATTTACCGCTCACTAAAATGTTGATCGATGTCGGGCGTTTTAGCTCGCGGCTCTCGCAGATCATCTCTCGACGTGTATAAGATCATATATAGTCGCGACGATGGAAACTGGCGACCAACAGCTTGGTTAAGGGTTGTTTGACAGCGGGTATGAAGCCCGACTCGGGACAACCCTTACACCTATCACGTGACGATACGGCCTCATTAAAATTCATAAGGCGACTCGCCAGTTCCCGCTTTAACGCCCTACGTCGTACGGAGCGCGCATTATACATTTATAGATGCCCTCGTGTATGTACGGAGTGTGTGCTGGCTTTCCGCAGTATCTACTTATACACAGATGTTCGACGACTCGATATACATAAGAAAACGCCTTTCATATATCTTTCATCAAATTGAATTTGCCTTATTTATGCCTATTTAGCCTTATCTTCATAATTTTGACTAATTCTAAGGTGGAAATGTAACTCATCATCAATATAATAAAAATATTTTCCTAAATTTAAATTGTCAAAGAGATAAATTATAAAATGTTAATAACGTTTTAGTGTATAAGTGCCAAGGTAGAGTGAATATTAAAACTTGATCAAGAAACGGCATCCCGTAAAGTACGATGTCAGTTAGCGCTAAGTAGGTATTTATTAAATCTTTGTTTCTCTGCCTGCCGGCTGCTTTCTCGGAGAGATCTCAGATAATGAAAAATATCTGCGCGTACATAATTACTATGAGTCGCGTCAGAAAGCTAACGAAAACATTATTTACCTTTATTTCTATTTCCCCCATTTTCTCTCAACGCAGTGAGAGATTGTCTCCTTTTTCCCCCTTCGCTATTCTCTCCGAACCACTTTTACTCGCTCCTTTACTTTCTTTTTCTTCACTTCCCTCGGAAAGTTACGCCAGGCAAAGTCGGCGAGCCCGAAGTTTCGCGCTGGAAACTCGCAGTTGCAACTGCATTCTCCAATTGTGAGCATTGAGCGCGCGCACATACGGGAAAAGTTCGCAATTAGCGCTAATTACGCTCGAATGGTCGACAATTAATTCGCGCAATCTGCCCCTCAATCTCGGTCACGGTTACCAGGTTTTGCGAAATAGAGCAACGGCGCAGTTGCATTTCACTTGACTGATGACGTAGGGCAAAAAATATCAAGCGATAATTTAACGCCTTTTGAATCATTTAGCTAAAATTACACGGTTGATTAGTCAAAGCTAAAACGTGATCATTCGTATATTAATTCTCCTTTCTTCTTTTGCTAATTACATACAAATTAGACATTCTACCACGTAAATTCTGCAACGTTAAATATTATCTTCCCTAACATTAATATTATATATATATTTATTTATATATTTATATCACCAAAATTTGATTTCTTCCAAATACAAGAAATATTGTAAAAACGTAAATAATAAAATAAAATGTGTTCTAAATACATTTGATGGACACACTATTTCATTTAATTTGTATTTCAACGTATCAACATTACGCCATTTAATTTCTGTTTATTATTATTACGCATTATATACATTTTCATTCAGGATATGTATATATAGAAGTTGTATTGTATTGCCTGCAACTCTCACCAGTAGTTAATTTTCTATTTTTCCAAATGCACGGCCATTGTGTATGATTTTCCTCGCAAATATTTGTACATTTCAGCAACAGAACGCTTAATGTTCTTCGCTTAATGTTCTTCTCAATCAGCGAATATACGCTTTGCATTCTAAAGCGCTCCGGGATTGCATTTTGCGAATATGAAATCGTATTTCACGCCGGGCGAACATACGAAGGCAATGGTATTCGCGATGAAGGCAACGCTACATTACTCTTTATTCATATCCTGAGAAAGTTGCAATAACTTCAGCATCGTGCGATAAATGAGAAGTTTTATCGAAGTTCCGCCGCGCCGCACTTGCGCGGATTGCACGCGTTCCGCGCACAGCCAAACTTCGATATTAACGCTAATTAAGGACGAGATTAATTTCGGTACAAGAACCGCCATCCGGTTGATAACTTGCAAAAAGACAAGTTTAGTCAAGCGGATTTAATTGCAAAGATAACTGCAGTGCTAAAAAGGTGCCTTTAAGATATACAACAATATTTTGCACCGAAAATCACGATAATATGAAAGTTATTCCAATTATCATTAATTAAACCACTCTATAATTGATTAAAATATTCATAAACAAAATATTATAATCGAACTATACTTAACTTGTCGAGCTATTTCACATATTATAACACGGTTTTCTACTTTTGTCTAATTAACGTGCAATTTATTGAGATAATGATGGCGGGCGCAGGAATGCAAAGACAAACATGCGTCGCGCAATGCGCTCTGCGTTAATTGACTAATCGCGTATTTGCAATCGCTCTTGTGACCAATGGCAAGAGTCGTATCGTCGCTATCGCTCTCCTTCGCCCGGGACGTGCCGGAATTCGCGTTGAAACCATCGAAAATCCCATTACGGAACTACGGCCTTGTAATTATGGCGTGGCGGGTCGCATACGTGCCGCACGTACGTAGCATCCTGTTACGCGTTTGCACCCCCTCCCTTCCCTCCCCGTGTGCACACACACATACATACACCCGGGCATTCGTCACAGCTCGCGATGCAACGAGAAATTTAGTGCACGATAAGGTCGTTGCCGTCGAAAGAGCGCTCGCGAAATTATGGGGCCGATTTTTGGGGAGAGATAGCCGAGGAGTGGGAGCGGCGCTAAATTTGAAGCTTTACCACTCGCTTTGTGAAAAACGAGGGTCCTTCTGTGTTTCCCCGAATAAATGCGTGTCGGAATTTCGAGCTTTTCGAATGCGTCATTATTTATACGGCGGTGAGAGTTTTTTTTTTTTTTAAGTCTCCGGGGCACACAATTTAATGCACACACGTGCACGTATTTACTCGTCACGGCCAGGCTCGCAACACGGCCAGGAGATTCGTATCGCGATAACGTCGTTCATGCGCAAAACGCTTGGGAAATTACAACCGTGATTTTTGAAAAGAGATATCAGAACGACGGGAGTGTGTAAAATTCGAGGTTTTCGAAACTAATGTACGAAACTTTGTTGAAAAAAAAAAATGGTACTTTTTCTCCCGCGGGACAGTCACCGCGACGTTTTTAGGAAATGCAATTTACGAGGCTTGCATTCAACGCTTGCGCGGGGACGGCGCGGGATATTCGGGATTCATCAGCGTAATGCGATCATAATGATTAAGGGCAGTGGAGTGGACGACGTTGGTAGCGAGAGAATGAACGAGCGAAAGAGAGAAATAGAGAGAGAAGGAGAAAGAGAGAGAGAGAGAGAGAGAGAGAGAGAGAGAGAGAGAGAGAGAGAGAGAGAGAGGCTGAAGAGGGGTTGAAATACACGGAAGAGCGGTGGCAGGTGGAAGAGAGACCCGTTCTCACCTGCATATTGTATGCCGTATGCTGCGAGTTTACCGTACTGAATTACCACCGCTCTCCGCCCCGCGGTTGCTTTCACGTTGCGCGCTCTCGTTTCTGCTGCCCTCCCCGCAAATCCTCCCCGCTCGCGCGCGGTTGTGTATGCCAGGCACGAGACTAACGCATAAATTAACACTTTGCCCTCTTCATTCCGCCGGACCCGGAAATTCTTCGGGGCGCCGGCTGCGCTCGAAATTCTGGGTGTAATTAACCTTCAAGTTAACTCCCGCGTATCGCGGTTACCGTTGTTACTCGGAATCTCGCGAATTAGGGCAATTCCGGGGGCCCGCGAGCCGGGATATCGGCTTTCGATCGCCAGGGATCACCGCACGGGACTTCGCTCGCGCGAGAATCGAGCTGATGGATGGATGCTCGACTTAATTTCGCGCTCGTTCCCGTATGGCCGCGTATTAAAAATAAATACGTTGAAAGGATATAGATACGGTCGATCTAATCCTGGAACATAATTAGATTTCCTGTGGCAATGTACACCGTCATAGTCAAGTAATCTTAGTATCTTCAATACTATTTTAGTACATCAATTATATGTTCTGAAATATAGAAGTACGTATAACAAAAGATTATAATATGATAAAAGTATAAATTATTTTAAGAAATATATTAAAAAGATATTTAATGTTCAAGATAATCACAAAATAATTTATATTACTTTGACTGTCTCTGAATCAGCTGTTTTTGAGTAATAAAAAGAATGTAATAATATATTGAAGAATGTAAAAGGTATGACAACATAGACTTTACAGATCCTTCGACTTGCTTCGGAGCTTAAGAAGAAGATACCGCGCACACATAATGTTTCCTTCAGCAACCTTCAGGTTTTGCCACGCTAGGACGCAATGATGCGTCCCGACGCGAGCGCGCGTAATTCCCGGTCGTGCACGGCATATCAGGACGTGCGTAAAAAAGAGCGACGGAGAGAAGGAGCTGGACCGGAAAGAGGACCCGTGGGCGAGCAAGGCGCGGGGATGGCGCTTTCAACCGCATTGCAGAATTACCCGGCCAAGTTCCTGCTCGGAGAGCATAAAACAACCGCCAACGGCTGGCTGGCCGACGCCGAAATTTATGACGCGCTTATATGCCGAAATGGAAAAGCGCATGGAAGTCAGTCCCTTACCCAACTTTGCGCTGCCGGCCGGATAGTATCGCTTGAGTTTATCGAAACTTCACGTGGCGATTGCGAATTACTGAGGTGGAATACATGACACATGGCCAACCTTTTATACCGCCATACGTGAATACCGTCATCCCAGTCTCTTAACATCTTGAATTCACTTTCAGTGTTTGACTTTTTAAATGGATAAATAGGCTTGTTAAATCTATCTTTCATAAAACGACCGTGTGATGTATTTTTATAGACCCACCTCCTCCATAAACTGAATATCAATAAATATCATATTTATCTATTGAGCACTCGTAGCCCAATAAAATTTTATTTTGGTGTTTACATCTCTTCTTTTTATCTCAGATCTTTAATTAATTGTTATAACTATGCCGATAAGAAACGTTATGCTCGGCATATTGATCAGGCGGACGCTGATCGTCTCTTTTCGTATTGCTAACAGATGGGGCGCAATTACGCGCGCCACGCGCAGGATGACGTCGACGTCAACAGCTTCATCGGCCCCGAAGAGAGGGAAGTTCGGCCTTTACCGAACAACACCGGTCATGCTTCTGGCTTTGATGGTCTGCTATGGGCATCTACGCTTGCCAGCTACCCCTGGCCTTGTCTTCCTACTCTACCTTCCTTATTTCACGTGCAATTGTAAGTGCTACTCCTCCGCGCCAGGAATCGCGGCCACGTCCGCGCCAGTTTCTCGAGATGTAACTCCGTAGATCGTGACTGCGCGAATCCACCCGGGGGAGACATACGTTCGCCGCTACGCCATTTCCATTGAAACTACCTCGATGAACGCAATGTCTTGTATTAAAGAGTCCGGCATAGTGTCAAAAATGTAACGCGAAAACTTGCGAGGAAAGTTGTTTCGTTATTCTTTTAAGCATTTAAATAATAATGCTGAGATTCTTAAACTCATTCGCAGATATCTGAATTCTTTTACATATATTTTAATTCTCAAATTTTCAAAATTTTTATTTAAAGATATTTTTAACGTTTCTGAATTTCTTTATATTCACATGTTATAAATGACAATAACGCAAGAATTCTCAATTAATAAGATGTACATGGCAAATAATGAAATTATTTAATTAACTGCCATTATCATAAAAGAGTATTTTAATCAATAATAATATCATATGTATGACAATCCCTTATTAAAGCTAACGCACGCGAGAAAATTGGTGCAATGACACGAGAATATCTCACAACTAATAAGAGAATAAAATGCATAATTAACAATGGGATTATTTAATTAATTGCTATTATAATGAAAGATTATTTTAATTAATGACAATATCATATGAAATGACAATCCCGAAGCTAATGCACGCGAGAAAATAGTAATGACGAAAATTCTCAATTAATAAGATCACACAGCATGCATGGTAAACAATGGATTATTTAATTAATTATCATTATTATAAAAAAATTTTAATCAATGATAATATCATATGAACCGACAACCTCTGTCGTAGCTAATGCACGTGAGCAAATTGACGCAATGACGCGCAAGAATTTCCCCTATTAACAAGATCACAGTACGCGTAGTAAACAATGGGATTATTTAATTAATTATCATTATTATGAAAATTATTTTAATAAATAACATTATCATATGAACTGACAACCCCTGTCGAAGCTAACGCATGTGAGAAAATTGGTGTCACGCGGTCGTATCACACCCACTGATTATGTGCGTTGAAACGCTCTCCTAGTTATTAAGCTTGCCGCTGTTATAATATTATTATACGTCGATATAATACGTGTTTTACAACTGCAACGCATCTGAAAAGGCTGTGTACTTTGATGTCAGGGTATCAGTACTAATATTACGTTTTCATCAAAGTTTACGTCAAAACCGCAGCGCGTATTTGTTCGGAGGATATAATCGAGATGTAATGCGCGATTCGCTCACACGATCGATCATCCGCGTACATCGCGGAACTTTATCCCGACTCTGCCCGTGGATCAATCTGATCCATCAACGAAAGATGAATCCGCCGCTCGTTGAACAACCTAAGATTCGCGTGCAGGAAGAAACGGTGAATAAATCAAATCGCAAATGCGTTTGACGTGTGGTCAGATTGCGAAGTTTTCCGCGGAATTGGCCGCAAGTCGAGCTCTATCACCGAGACCGGGAAGATCGCGCGCGCTCGTTTCGCTCTATTCCTGGATCGCGGGAATTGCATCGCGGGAATTGTCGGTGCGTCGTTTCTCCCGATTGATTGGCGCTAACGCGAAAATTGTCACGGTGTAAAACGATGTAACATTACGATGCGACGCATCAAGAAATTTTATTCCGGCTGATTAGAGACGAGCCGAAATGAGAAAGTAACTTGACATACGCTAGCTGACAATGCTTCAATTCATTGAGATTTTTGAATGCTTATTTAGTCATTATTCGAGTGTTAACTAATATAATA
The DNA here is from genome assembly GCF_030848795.1 of Temnothorax nylanderi. Lineage (NCBI taxonomy): Eukaryota > Metazoa > Arthropoda > Insecta > Hymenoptera > Formicidae > Temnothorax > Temnothorax nylanderi. The sequence goes on along the minus strand of NW_027249305.1, from coordinate 146,863 downwards.
ATTAAAAAGAGAGATTTTTGGATTTTTATTTGTTATATAGAAAGATATGCATATTCATATTTAGCAATATCTATGTTATAACATACAGGTATTTAATAATGTAATATAATGTAATATATTATATTCACAAATATTTTTCTTTCTTTGGAAAAAAAAGAATCAATATCGATTTTACAGCTATAAGTAATAAACTCTATCATATCGTAAGCCTCAAATTAATATGAACTTAACGACGATGCGCTTCGCGCAACAGATCGCAAAATTTTCTGATCATTCCGCATATCGATCGGAAATTAAGCGGGTCCGAGTAGTCGTGTAATTAGTCATGTAATCCCATGGAGAATATGCGGAGAAGTTCGAGGGGACTGAATGAAGGAGGGATCCAAGGTGGACTCGGGGGAATTCGCGAATCCGGTGTGTGTGTGTGTGTGTGTGTGTGTGTGTGTGTGTGTGTGTGTGTGTGTGTGTGTGTGTGTGTGTGTGTGTGTGTGTGTGTGTGTGTGGTGTGTGTGTGTGTGTGTGTGTGTGTGTGTGTGTGTGTGTGTGTGTGTGTGTGTGTGTGTGTGTGTGTGTGTCACGGTAGAAATTAATTTTCGACCAGTGGCGGCGGCGACGGGGGAGGGAATTTAATGGCGCCTAGAAATCAGGAGTGATCGCGCTAATTCGAGACTTCGTCCACTTCGCTTTAGCTCCTCCCCACACAGAACACAACCTCCAATGGACGTCCAAGGAACATCCATAGCTCCACCAGACATCTACCTCCATGGTGGACGTCAAGTGGACGTCTAATGGACGTCCATATTATATCCATCCATATAACATCCAGCATGGACGTCCAGTGGATGTCCATGCTGGATGTTATATGGATGGATATAATATGGACGTCCATTAGACGTCTTTTATAAACATATAATGGAGCTCTTCGATGGACACTTTTTGGAGCTCATATGGATGTTTCTTGGAATTTTTGTGGACATTACATGGAGTTTTTATGACTGCATGTACATTAGAAGTCTATTTAAGATGTTATTACGTGTTTAGATACATATATATATATATATATAGATATACGTACATAAATATATTATCATTCTTATTTAAAAACTGACTAATGACATAATATAACTGCAAAACATAGTCTCAAACGAGAAACAATATTTTTAGAAATATTGTAGAATAATTAATTAACAAATTTTCCAAAACCTGGAGTGGACCTAAAAGCATTTTTAGATCTCGTATGGACATTTTGTGGAGCTCTTATGGATCTTAATACATAGGATTTAAGATTTTTTAAGTACACAGTTTTGCAAAGAAATGTTTAATGGGGAGATAATTCACATATACAAAAAATATCTATAATTATAATTATAAATATAAATATAAAATAAGAATATAAATATAAATGCAAATATCAATATATTAAATCAAAATATAAATATATGTAAATACAAGTGTAAATATAATTATATGTATGTACAAGATGTATCAGAGACCACCCGTCACCAGATTTTTCTATAAACGCGAGATGACAGGAAGTTGAAGAAAAATGTTAAGCCCTAAATCTCACTCAACAAATCGAATGAGTTAAAGTATTTCAGTTTTCCGGAAGTGGCAAATTAAAGACAAAAAATTTTAAATAAGGACATATATGTCGTGTAGAGTATCGTTGGCTAGAGCTTGATTGTTCCTTTTTTCCAAGCTCTATAATCGAATGATATCCTACATGACATATGCTCCCATTTGAAATTTCAAAGTTGACTCTAGTTGCCACCGGTCAGTTCCATAAAACAAAAATACCTTAATTTATTCAATTTTTGGAATAGGATTTAAGGCTTAACATTTTTCTCCAACTTCCTGTCACGTCGCGTTTACGGAAAACTCGGGTGGGATGGATGGTCTGATGATACATCCGTATACACGGATAAGACGAGCAATCTGATACACTTACTGTCAGAGCTTTCTCGAGCAGCACAAATTAGTTGGTCAACATTGGGCTAATGTTATATCTACAGCAGCCAATCGTCGGCTAACTAATTTGCTACTCGAGTCATATCAAAGCTATACATCCTCTTCTGGATGTTTATTTCTAATAATATATGAGTGCAAACCGGTGTGACGTTTGCTTGCTGCGAAGTCTGCAGCACTGGGCACTGAAACGGCTTTATGTTGTCAAGGCTGACCATGCGCGTACGTTATAGCCTCGACTTTCTGAATGTCTTAGCATTGAGCTTGTCGTTGATTCCCGGTTGATACGTGCAGACAATATATTTGGCCAGAACATCATGTGGAGTCTGAAACACAGAGAAACACAGAGACGAAGATGCTGAAGGACATGCTCGAGTGCGCACGAAAAAGAAAAGGTAATTTCATATACATATATATAATTAATAATTTTCGGAAAACGTTACATTAAACGTGACAATTTTGTATATATACATATAATTATCATAGAATAATTATCGCGTTTAATACAACGTTGTCCAAAAATAATAAATCCCGATTTCCAACTTGAGGAAAGAATGTCCATGTCCATGAAGAACCGTGAAACATTGAAGATTCATATAATTATAAATTTTTTTAAACGAGACAGTAAAACTTATAGAAGAAAGAAAATTTGTCTAGATAGCATAAATATGTAAAAAAACTTAGATGCGTCCTAACTTTCTTTAAACGCCTTTGACATGTCCAAACGACGTATTTTATTTACACATTAATGCTGTCTAGACGCTCTTTTCTTTGTTACTAATTCTTATCCTGTGCCTTTTATCTTTTTGCACACTGATGTCTACTTTTACCAATGCAAGTTATTTTTAATCTCGGTTTAACATACTTTTTATTTTCTTATAGTTTTAAGAATTTGAAAAAGGTAAAAATTGTAAATTAACTCGAGATTAAAGTTAATCTGAATTAATAGAAAAAGATTAATTAAATTAATGTTTTGAATTTTGTAGTAGCCTCAGAAACGCTCACAAATGTACGACACATGATATAAGTTATTGAAAACTTTCAAATATGTTATACTTCATCATTGGCTATTTGACCAAATATCCTAAAAATAATCATTAGTAATCGTCCACATATAGTTTATTATACATATGATATACACATAATGGTGAAATATTGTAATAAAATGATGTCACGCTCTATCCATGTCTGCCTCTTGATGTTCTCTTGCGTGTATTTGTGCGTTACGTTTTTCCTCGTTTTCACTTCTTGCCTTTGAGTGCCGAAACCATTCCATAACCCTTTGTTGGATTTTTTTTTGATCGGAATCTGGCACATTTTGAAGAACAGATCCTAGAAAAATATTATAATTTTTATTATTATAATTTTATGAAACATATAAAAAAAACTGGATTACTTGTTTGTAGTCATTTCAATATATTTCGTATGTGTGAAGAGATGATTGCGTGAATACTTACTAAAAATCAGTTTCATTAACGCAAGTTTGTGTAATGGCGCTTTTCCACGTCGGCCTTCCCAGTTATATTTGCCTGCTAATTTGTTTGAGAATATTTTGTAGAGAGACCTTTTTACTGCATCATCAACGTTACTCCCTCCTATTGATTGTACATACGCACGCTGCAAAATTGAGGAATATATATATAATGGATATATGAAGCACAAAAAAAGCATTCCAGCAAGACAGCATACAATATTTTATAAATACTTTATGCTATCTGGGATACAAATAATAAATTGTACATTAGCTTACGATAGAATTAGCGCGTTGGGAGTTAGGGTCGTTTAAAATTTCTTCAACCTCCATTACTTGGAACGTTGTCTTCATGGGAAATAAATCTTCAATGTCTTCAAAAGAACATGTTGGATTCTGTAATTTCTTCTCTTCATCTGTTCTCTTCACTAATATATCCAATAAAGCATTTCTCTGTTCAACATCATCCTTTATGTCGGTTATTTCTTCGGTCAATCTTGTTAGATGGTACTCTGCACATACAAAGTAAATTATTTATTATTACACACAATTAGTGTTCTGCTACTAGACATAAGAAATTCACAAAAAAGTACAGTATTCATCCAGTAAACACCAATTAAGGGTAATCAATGTTATAATTTTCCACTCAACAATGTAAAAAAGAAACAATATAACACATATGTAATTATATTGCATTTACATTGTCAAATGACAAATTATAACATTAATACAATTTTAATCTTACTTGTTGTTTACAGGGCAGTTCGCATTTTTTCAGGCTCAAATAATTTCAGCTTACCAAATGTTGCTTGTGATAATTGATCATTTGTATTATCATTATCTAGCACGAGCTCCCTCCTTTCATGAGCTCCCTTTTTACTTTTCTGTGTGGAAATTGATTGGCCAACTTTCTGGGATGTCTCGGTATGCCGATTTATATCCTGCCGATTCTTTGTAGGTCCTTTGTACGTAGAAATCACTTTTTCTTTTCTTTCACATGACGAGTCATTTATGTTACTTGAATCTACGTAAACATAAAAAAAAGAAAATGTATGTACTAATTTATATAATTTATGTTATATTTTTTTATATTCAAAAAGAGAAGACATAATTTTTTTATTTCAGCATACAAGTACTATACTTTATATAACAAAGTTTGCTTACCTTGTGAAAATGAGCGTGAATCTTTGGGTGACAATGTCGGTGATCCGTCGGAATCATGTCTCGTAACACCCCGGGAAGTGACATCCTTCGTACGTGCATTACGTATATTTTCATTGTCATTATTGTCGACTTTTCTGTATCGTTTAACTGAAAATGTTGCAAGACATTTGTAAAATTAATATAGTGGTACTAGTTCTTAATGAATTTTCTATCCAGCACTTACAACATATTTAGTAATTACCATTCTGGTTTTTGGTGAAAAAGTTTACCACGAGTTTACTATGTTGTTTTGTGTGTGTGTGTGTGTGTGTGTGTGTCCATTCCTTGTTTACTAAAATATTAAATACGCGGGGATTTCTAAACACTGTGTGTATTGAATTTATTTATAATAACCTTTTGGAGAAAGATGTGGATTAGATGGTAGATTTGTATGTCGCTCTTCTTCGCTTTCTGACCATGACGGAGAATATTCTTTCGCTGCTCTCTTTTTCCTATATTCTTTTCCTTCCTTTTCCGTATCCAAGTCTGATGTATAAAGGGCCTTTTCTAATTTCTCATAAGCGTTTTCTAAGGCTGTAAATATTAATATATCATTAAAATACTAATCACAGTATAAATACTATTATGTCTGTCTCTAATAGAATATCGTTTTGTTAAAATACTTACAATATTTGCCAAATGTCCGAATAACTTTATGGGATGTCCACCGAATGCTTGGTACTTCTTCTTTTTCTACTGCTTTTCTGATTATTTGATCTGTTTTATAATGTGTTGGATATTTGCACATATCTTTACTTTCAAACCATACTGTTGGTACAACTTGAATTCCATCAGTAAACTCTGCGATCACGAATCGTCGACTGGACATTGTATTTTCCTGCCAAAACCAATTATTGTACGAGTAAATTGTTCAAAACGCGTCTGCATTGACATACATATATACAGTAAGACATTTTTTGGAATACAAAGAATTAAGATAATATATGGTATTAAAAGAGAGAATTAACAGTATTTTTCAATCGAAACAGTATGTATGTGTAGAATAAGAAAGAATTATATTAAGCACCAAACCTCATATTCATATTTTATGCTCTTAATTATGAATCTCAATTATTAATTTATAGTGTTTATAAGCGGTATTACAGCAAAATATTGTGTATCTTTACACGGCAATTTTAAAAATTTATGATTGATTTTACTTAAAGGCCAGACTTGAAGAGTAGATAGATTTCTTACTTTAAATATACCTAAACTGACAGAACTGCACGGTGTATTATACAGTTCCTCAACAACCATAAATTTACGACCGATAGCAATGTTTGTACCTTCAGTTGTAGTAGCGATATTTTCTAAGCATACTACATCGTTTCCTATAAGACAACAGTTGTTAGGAGATTTGATTGATATAATGAAATCTGGGATTTCTATTTTTGAAAATTGCGGACTAAAACAACCTGTCACCAGTGGCCCCTTATCATGTTGATCTTTGACACATATTTTTGAAACATTTTTATTGCCATAAGTATTCTCACAAAAACTCATTTCCGCATAGCGATTGCTAATTTGTTCCAACGGTCTCTCGGATTTCCTTAACATAGATTTTAACTCTTTCATGAAATTTTCAAAGGGAAAAGCACTAAAAGTGTCTAAGGGTCCAAGCTGTTTTACGCAATCAGTTATATGCACAAGACCGTGAATGTTATGAGATACAAATTCTGGCCCATAAATTGTGATAAAACATTTAACGAAATAATATAATAAATTTTCTGCGTATGCAATGTATTCAGAATTTTTCTGACTTAATATGCGCACAGCAACGTGCAAGCAGAGAAAATGCGAAAAAATGTCTGAAGGCAGTTCTTTGTGCAATACAACAGGTCCAGTATACAAAAGAAATTGACGGAACTCGGTTGCTTTCCATTGAGCAACATCTTGTAATGCTTGTGGTTTTCTTGCAAATTCCCGAGGAATAAAAGGTCTGATATCTAGAAGAAATTTGGAAACATTATTTATTTTTTGAGACGTTAAAAACCTTGTTTTAAGAGGACCACTTAACCATAATTTTATTATCTTCTTCATACCAATAAATATCATATGCATAGGATCTAACGGAATCTGAGATATAATATTGAAATTTTTAATATCTAGTAGTACAGAACGACCGAGATGGTGCTCTTCTTGATCTTGATTACGAAAACTACGATCAGTTCTATTCTGACAATGAAAATCGGGAAAGCAAACTCTGTTTGCAATAAAGTCGCCTTCGATTATGCATTTTGTGCAGCTAAAATACCCGGTATGACCTTTAGTAAGAGTGATGAAAGATTTTGCAGGCGCATCACATACGATAGAATGCATTGAGACTGAAAATTTTATTCCGTTGTAAGTTATGCCGTTATCTATCAAGATATTGATGTCATTTACGAATTGTTGTAAAAATTCATTCGCATCCTCTGGTTTACTTTTGCCAAAATAACAACCAATAAGAAATACTTTTCCATAAGACATGATTCGACCTAAAATTGGCCATAATTGATTTGAATTGGAACGCGATATTGGCAAGCCATCGATACCTATTTGAATCTGAATGCAAGTAGAAACAATATCCCTGTTTGCTGATAAAAATTGAATAATACCCCATTCAATACCAAGATGATAATATTTTCCAGGTAACATATTTGTAATATCTGATAATCGTGGTGTACGTAATAAAGTTTTTGCGCAGTTTGGTAAACTGGAATATTTTTCGTCCGTTTTTTTTAAACCGGATAATAAATGCGATAATGCTACGTGAGAAATGCGATGTGTAACAGCCCACTGTACTAAAAAATTCTTAACAGATTCAAGATTATTAGCGTCTTCCTGTTTTGCGCTATTGTCTTCACTCGTGCAAATTGCTGATGAAAATGTATTATTCAATGAAATATCTAATCCCGATGTATCACCCGCTTTATTTAGTGATGGTAAATTTATTTTGTCATTTATAATACTGCTAACGGCATTATTGAAATCGACACTTAAAACCTCGTCGTTATAATCGTTTTGGGTAGAGGAATTATTTAAAGTTGATTCCGCAGATGTATCAGTCCGAAAGTCATTTATAATACTGCTAACGGCATTATTGAAATCGACACTTAAAACCTCGTTATAATCGTTATGGGTTGAGGAATTATTTAAAGTTGATTCCACAGATGTATCAGTCCGAAAGTCTTCGTCATGTATTGATGAAAATATTTCATTTTCTTCACGGATTAATCTACGACGATGTCTTGCAGAAATATGTAACTTACGCTTCAGAGAAAAAGACATTATACTTACTATGTATATATATATATATATATATATATATATATATATCAGATAGTATAGGTAATTGATACTCTTGTGTCTTTACCGTCTTGCGATCTAACGGAGGATATGCACAAGTACGATACGTTGGAGCGTTCAACATAGAATCGCGGAGCTTCGTCGATGATCTTCCATCCTTGTCTTTTGAATAAATATATGTAACGTTAAATTATTATTTAAAGGAAAAGACTTGCATTATACTTACACAATTCGTGTATTTATATATCAGCATTAGGTGTAATATAATTTGTCTCACCGTCTTGTGTAGCAGTCTATCGAGCTTCTAGAACTATAACGGATGAGGATATGCATACGTACGATACGTTGGAGCGTTCAGCATAGAATATGCGGCGGCCGTAGAGCTTCGTGATAGCGTGGGTAGATGTGGACGCGCGACAATGATCGTCTTTTGTTTTAATCGATAGTTGCGGGTCCACGTTTACCCGCGCTATAACGAAGCTCCGCGGTCGCCATATTAGATCATATTCGATACTGAACGCTTTAACGTATCGTACGTGTGCATATATCCTCCGTTAGCTCGATAGACTGCTACACAAGGTGAGACAAGTATTACTATATTGATATATAAATACATTATAAGTATATATAATGTATGTCTCTTCTTGTGAAACGTAATTTATATATAAGGTTATACATATTTCTTCAAAAGACAAGAAGATCATTATCGCATGTTCACGAAGCTCAGTGGTCATCATTCTATGCTAAACGCTCCAATAACGTATATCGTACATGTGCATATCCTTCGTTAGCTCGGTGAAGCTCAATAAACTGCTACACCCAGACGGTGAGACAAGAGTATTACCTACTGATATATGTAAATATTGTAAGTATAATGTCTTATTTCCCTCTTTACCATTACATATTTCTGCAAGACATCGTCGTAGATTAATCCAAAAAGAAAATAAAATATTTTCATCAATACATGACGAAAACTTTCGGACTGATACGTTTGCGGAATCAACTTTAAATAATTCCTCTACAAATAAACTATATTATAACGAGGTTTTACGTGTCGATTTCAATAATTCCGCTTGCAGTGTTATATAGATAACGAGATAAATATATCGTCACTAAATGAACCAAATACATCAAAATTAAATATTTCATTGAATAATACATTTTTATTAGCAATCTGCACAATAAATGAAGAAATATCGCAGAGCAGAAGGACGATAATCTTAAATCTGTTAAGAATTTTTTAGTACAGTAAGCTGTCACACATCGCATTTCACGTAGCTGCATTGTCGCATTTATTCCGACATTTATATCATATTCGGTTTAAAAAAGACATAAAATGTTTTCCAATTTACCAAAATGTGCAAAAACTTTATTTTACGTATATGTACACCACAATCATCAGATATTATAAAAATACAATAAATATGTTTCCTGGACGATATTATCATCTCGGTATTGAATGGGGTATTATTCAATTTTTATCAGCAAACCAAGGAATATCGTTTCTACTTGCATTCATATTCAAATAGGTATCGATGGCTTGCCAATATCGCGTTCCAATTCAAATCAATTATGATAGCCAATTTTAGGTCGAATCATGCTTCATGGAAAAGTATTTCTTATTGGTTGTTATTTCGACAAAAGTAAACCAGAGGATGTGAATGAATTTTTACAACAATTCGTAAATAACATCCAAATCTTGATAGATAACGGCATATCTTACAACGCAACGGAATAAAATTTTCAGTTTCAATACATTCTATCGTATGTGATGCGCTTGCAAAATCTTTCATCACTCTTACTGAAGGTCATGCCGGGTATTTTAGCTGTACAAAATGCACAATCGAAAACGAGTTTATTGCAAACAGAATTTTCTTTCACGATTTTCATTGTCAAAGTAAAACTGATATGATCATTAAGTTTTTGTAATCAAATCTAAGAAGAGCACTATCTTGGTCGTTCTTGATATTAAAATTTTCGATATTATATCTTAAATCCCGTTAAATTCTATGCATATAATATATATGTATATTGCTATTATGAAAAAGTTAGTAAAATTATATTTAAGTGGTCCTCTTAAAACAAGATGTTTAACGTCTAAAAAAAATAAAGAGTTTCCAAATTTCTTCTAGATATCAAGCCTTTTATTCCGCGAGAATTTGCAAACAGGATAACGAGCATTACAAGATTTTGCTCAATGGAAAGCAATAAATCCCAACAATTTCTCTTGTATACTGACCTGTTGTATTGCATAAAGAATTGCCTTCAGACATTTTTTTGCATTATCTCTACTTGCACGTTACTGCATGTATATTAAGTCAGAAAAATTCTGAATTTATTGGGTGCAGAAAAGTTATCAAACTATTTCTAAATGTTTTATCACAATTCATGGGCCAAAATTTGTATCTCGTAATTGCATTCACGGTCTTCCACATATAAGTGACAGCGTAAAGCAGCTTAAGCCATTACACATTTGTACTGCTTTTTCCTTTAAAAATTTTATAAAAGATTTGAAATTTATATATTAAGGAAATCCGAAAAACCGTTGAAACAAATTATAGTAATTGCTATGCAAAAATAATAAGTGTACGTGAGAATACTTAATACTTATCGCAAATTTGAAAAATATGTGTCAAAGATCCACATGATAAAGAGCTGGTGTCAGGGATCTTTAATCCACAATTTTCAAAAATAGATTTTTCACAGATTTTATTATATCAATCAAATCTAACAATTGCTTTATAGAAAACAATGTAGTATGCTTGCAAAATGTCGTTATACAATTGAGAGTACAAACATTGCTAATAGGACGTAAATTTATAGTTGTAAAGGAACTTTAATAATACTTCATGCAGTTCTGTTTGGATATCTTTAGAATAAGAAAATTATATCTAGGTACTCTTCAAATGTAACTTTTGAGTGAAAATCATTTTTTAAATTGCCATGTAAAGATACAGAATATTTTGCTGTAAGGGCTCAGTCACAATGAGAAAAATAAGGAATAAGATAAAGGAATAAGGAATAAGGGAATGTCGCATCTCACTTCGGTACATGTACATTAAAGTGAGATGCAACATGCCTTATTCCTTATTCCTTTATCTTATTCCTTATTTTTCTCATTGTGACTGAGCCTTAATACCGCTTATAAAAACTATAAATTGATAATTGAGAGAGACATTCAGAATTAAGAGAATAAAATATGAATATGGATAGCCCCGGTGCTTAACACAAATTTTTCTTATTCTACACACATCTCTTACAAAAATTTAATACAGTAAGTTATCATTTGGCTAGTAATTAATTACTTACTTTTTGAGTATTAAAAACATTGTTAACAGTGCTTTTAATACTCAAAATGCTTCCAATTAGTAAAATATCTACTGTTTTCTTTTTTTTTTTCAATATTATATATTTTCTTAATTCTTTATTTTCCAAAAAATGTCTTTCTGTGTAGATGTATGTAAATACAGGCACATTGTGAACGATTATTCGTACAATAATTGAGTTTGGCAAGAAGATACAATGTCCAGTCAACGATTTGTAATCGCAGAGTTTACTGATGGAATTCAAGTTGTACCAACAGTATGGTTTGTAAGTAAAGATATGTGCAAATATCCATTACACTATAATACAGATCAAAGAATCAGAAAAGCAGTAGAAAAAGAGGAGGTACCAGGTATTCGGTGGACATCCTGTAAAGTTATTCGGACATTTGGCAAATATTATTGTAAGTATTTTAACAAAATATCTATTAAAAATAAACATAACAGTATTTATACTGTGTTTAATACTCTAATGATGTATTTAAATAATATTTTCAGCCTTAGAAGAAGCTTATAAGAAATCAGAAAGGGCCCTAGATACATCAGACTTGGATACGGAGAAGGAAGGAAAAGAATATAGGAAAGAGAGAGCAGCGAAAGTATATTCTCCGTATTCTCCGTCATGGTCAGAAAGCGAGGAAGAGCGATATACAAATCTACCATCTCCTCCACATCTTTCTCCAAAAGGTTATAATAAATAAATTCAATACACATAATGTTTAAAAATCACCGCGTATTTAATATTTTAGTAAACAAGAAATGGACACACACACACACACACACACACACACACACACACACAAAACAACATAGTAAACTCGTAGTAAACTTTTTCACCAAAAACCAGAATAGTAATTATTAAATATGTTGTAAATGCTGGATAGAAAATTCATTAAGAACTAGTACCACTATATTAATTTTACAAATGTCTTGCAACATTTTCAGTTAAACGATACAGAAAAGACAATAATGACAATGAAAATATACGTAATGCACGTACGAAGGATGTCACTTCCCGGGGTGTTACGAGACATGATTCCGACAGATCACCGACAATGTCACCCAAAGGTTCACGCTCATTTTCAGGTAAGCAAACTTTGTTATATAAAGTATAGTACTTGTACGCCGAAATAAAAAAATTATGTCTTTTCTTTTTGAATATAAAAAAATTAAGACAAATGATGTAAATTAGTACATACATTTTCTTTTTTTCATGTTTACGTAGATTCAAATAACATAAGTGGCTCGTCATGTGGAAGAAAAGAAAAAGCGATCTCTACGTACAAAGGACCTACAAAGAATCGGCAAGATATAAATCGGCATACCGAGACATCCCAGAAAGTTGGCCAATCAATTTCCACACAGAAAAGTAAAGAGGGAGCTCATGAGAGGAGGGAGCTCGTGCTAGATAATAATAATACAAATGATCAATTATCACAAGCAACAGTTGGTAAGCTGAAATTATTTGAGCCTGAAAAAATGCGAACTGCCCAGTAAACAACAAGTAAGATTATAATTGTATTAATGTTATAATTTGTTATTTGACAATGTAAATGCAATATAATTACATATATGTTATATTGTTTCTTTTTTACATTGTTGAGTGGAAAATTATAACATTGATTACCCTTAATTGGTGTTTACTGGGCGAATAACTGTACTTTTTTGTGAATTTCTTATGTCTAGTAGCAGAACACAAATTGTCTGTAATAATAAATAATTTACTTTGTATGTGCAGAGTCCCATCTAAAAAGATTGACCCGAGAAATAACCGTCATAAAGTATGATATTAGACAGGGAAATGCTTTATTGGATATATTAGTAAAGAGAACAAACGAAGAGAAAATATTACAGAATCCAACATGTTCTTTTGAAGACATTGAAGATTTATTTCCCATGAAGACAACGTTCCAAGTAATGGAGGTTGAAGAAATTTTAAACGACCCTAACTCCCAACGCGCCAAATCTATCGTAAGCTGATATACAATTTATTATTTGTATTCCAGATAGCATAAAGTATTTATAAAATATTGTATGCTGTCTGGAATGCTTTTTTTGTGCTTCATATATCCATTATATATATATTCCTCAATTTTGCAGCGTGCGTATGTACAATCAATAGGAGGGAGTAACGTTGATGATGCAGTAAAAAGGTCTCTCTACAAAATATTCTCAAACAAGTTAGCGGGCAAATATAACTGGGAAGGCCGACGTGGGAAAGCGCCATTACACAAACTTGCGTTAATGAAACTGATTTTCAGTAAGTATTCACGCAACCATCTCTTCACAAATACGAAATATATTGAAGTGACTATAAACAAGTAATTCAGTTTTTTTTTTATATATTTCATGGAAATTATAATATTTTTCTAGGATCTGTTCTTCAAAATGTGCCAGATTCCGATCAAAAAAAAATCCAACAAAGGGTTATGGAATGGTTCCGGCACTCAAAGGCAAGAAGTGAAAACGAGGAAAAACGTAACGCACAAATACACGCAAGAGAACAAATACATCAAGAGGCAAACGTTAACACACAAATACCCGCAAGAGAACAAATACATCAAGAGGCAGACATTGATAGAGCGTGACATCATTTTATTACAATATTTCACCGTTATATGTATATCATATGTATAATAAACTATATGTGGACGATTACTATAATGATTATTTTCAGGATACTTGGTCAAATAGCCAATGATGAAGTATAACATATTTGAAAGTTTTCAATAACTTATATCATGTGTCGTACATTTGTGAGCGTTTCTGAGGCTACTACAAAATTCAAAACATTAATTTAATTAATCTTTTTCTATTAATTCAGATTAACTTTAATCTCGATTTAATTTACAATTTTTACTTTTTTCAAATTCTTAAAACTATAAGAAGATAAAAAGTAAGTTAAACCAAGATTAAAATTAACTTACATTGGTAAAAGTAGACATCAGTGAGCAAAAAGACAAAAGGCACAGAATAAGCATTAGTAACATGGAATAGAGCGTCCAGACAGCATTAATGTGTAAATAACATACGTCGTTTGGACATGTCAAAAGACGTTTAAAGAAAGTTAGGACGCATCTAAGTTTTTTTACATATTTATGCTATCTAGACAAATTGGATTATTCTTTTTTCTTTTTTCTATAAGTTTTGCTGTCTCGTTTAAAAAAATTTATAATTATATGAATCTTCAATGTTTCACGGTTCTACATGGACATGGACATTCTTTCCTCAAGTTGGAAATCGGGATTTATTATTTTTGGACAACGTTGTATTAAACGCGATAATTATTCTATGATAATTATATGTATATGTACAAAATTGTCACGTTTAATGTAACGTTTTCTGAAAATTATTAATTATATATATGTATATAAAATTACCTCTTCTTTTTCGCGCGCACTCGAGCATGTCCTTCAGCATCTTCGTCTCTGTGTTTCTCTGTGTTTCAGACTCCACGTGATGTTCTGGCCAAATATATTGTCTGCACGTATCAACCGGGAATCAACGACAAGCTCAATGCTAAGACATTCAGAAAATCGAGGCTATAACGTACGCGCATGGTCAGCCTTGACAACATGAAGCCGTTTCAGTGCCCAGTGCTGCAGACTTCGCAGCAAGCAAACGTCACACCGGTTTGCACTCATATATTATTAGAAATAAACATCCAGAAGAGGATGTATAGCTTTGATATGACTCGAGTAGCAAATTAGTTAGCCGACGATTGGCTGCTGTAGATATAACATTAGCCCAATGTTGACCAACTAATTTGTGCTGCTCGAGAAAGCTCTGACAGTAAGTGTATCAGATTGCTCGTCTTATCCGTGTATACGGATGTATCATCAGACCATCCATCCCACCCGAGTTTTCCGTAAACGCGACGTGACAGGAAGTTGGAGAAAAATGTTAAGCCTTAAATCCTATTCCAAAAATTGAATAAATTAAGGTATTTTTGTTTTACGGAACTGACCGGTGGCAACTAGAGTCAACTTTGAAATTTCAAATGGGAGCATATGTCATGTAGGATATCATTCGATTATAGAGCTTGGAAAAAAGGAACAATCAAGCTCTAGCCAACGATACTCTACACGACATATATGTCCTTATTTAAAATTTTTTGTCTTTAATTTGCCACTTCCGGAAAACTGAAATACTTTAACTCATTCGATTTGTTGAGTGAGATTTAGGGCTTAACATTTTTCTTCAACTTCCTGTCATCTCGCGTTTATAGAAAAATCGGGTGACGGGTGGTCTCTGATACTTGTACATACATATATGATCTTGTACATACATATATTTATATTTACATTTGTATTTACATATATTTATATTTCGATTTAATATATTGATATTTACATTTATATTTATATTCTTGTTTTATATTTCTATTTCTATTTATAATTATAGATATTTTTTGTATATGTAAATTATCTCCCCATTAAACATTTTTTTACAAAACTGTGTATTTAAAAAATCTTAAATCCTGTGTATTAAGATCCATAAGAGCTCCACAAAATGTCCATATACGAGATCTAAAAATGCTCCATAAATCATCCATGAAAGCTTTACGAAATGTCCATACGAAATCTAAGAATGCTTCATAAAACATCCATAAAACGTTTATAGAAGTTCCAGTACAAGCTCTAATATATGTCCATGTTACCTCCGTGGAACCTCCATCATTACTTCTAATGGAGATCTAATGGAGGTACTATAAGCGGACATTTCGAGTATTAGTGGAAGTTCTGTGGATGTTACATGGACGTCCATTAGAGGTTTTGG
Source organism: Temnothorax nylanderi (assembly GCF_030848795.1). Taxonomy (NCBI): domain Eukaryota; kingdom Metazoa; phylum Arthropoda; class Insecta; order Hymenoptera; family Formicidae; genus Temnothorax; species Temnothorax nylanderi. The sequence goes on along the minus strand of NW_027249305.1, from coordinate 130,834 downwards.
ATCTCCATGATGGATGTCTAATGGACGTCTAATGGATGTTTTGCTCCGTGTGGGAAATGATGGGTGAAGAATTAGAAAATCAACGACAATTAGAATTGAATCAATTGGAATTACAATTATTATTTAACTTAAGACCAGAAACGGATCGACGTCGATATAATGCCCAAAGAACGAATGAAGTTGCTGCTGTTTTCACTACAACTGCTGATGGAGAAATCCCTGAATCATACGTTGTAGTACGTAATAAAAATACCAAAACTTTGCAAAATATCAGTATCATGAACCCAAATGTTGAGCCATGGATTTATCCATTGTTTTATCCATACGGTACTCAAGGATGGCATTGTCATTTAAAGAAATTAAATAGTGACAAACGTATAAGTAGAGGGCAATATGTCAAGTATCGCATGGCTATTCGTGATGATTTTAATATTTTTTTATTAGGACGACGCTTATTCCAACAATGGCTTGTAGACAATTATGTAAGAATTGAAAGAGACAGAACGGAATATTGCAAAACTCATCAAAAAGAGTTGCGCTCTGAAACATATCAAGGTTTAATAGATTATATGCAAAATATGGTAAATAATTTAAATGGACGTATTGGAAAAATGGTTATACTTCCTTCTACGTTTATCGGCTCACCACGTAATATGTTTCAAAATTACCAAGATGCAATGACACTTGTTGTTAAATTTGGTAAACCAGATTTTTTTGTCACAATGACCTGTAATCCAAAATGGCGTGAAATTACAGAAAATCTTTTGCCTGGTCAACAAGCTTATGATAGACCTGATATTTGTGCTCGCGTTTTTAATATTAAAAAAGATTATCTTATAGATGTGATTGTTAAACAAAAATTTTTTGGTGAAGTAGCAGCATATGTATATGTTATTGAATTTCAGAAACGTGGTTTACCACACGTTCATATGTTGATCACTTTAAAACGAAATTTAAAATAACAACTTCAGAAATTGTTGATAAGTATATATCTGCTGAAATTCCTGATCCATGTGAGAATCATAATTTGCATAACATAATTATGAGACATATGATTCACGGGCCTTGTGGCGATTGGTGTTTAATAGATGGGAAATGTTCGAAACATTATCCAAAAACTTTCGTTGAAGAAACGAGAATGGATGAGGATGCTTATCCATATTATCGTCGACGAGATACTGGTAAGACTTTTGAACGACCTGGTGGTTATATAGTTGATAATCGTTATGTTGTTCCATATTGTCCTATGTTATCAGTTATATTTAATAGTCATGTTAATGTTGAAATAGTTTCCAGTATCAAATCTGTTAAATATTTATATAAATATATTTATAAAGGTCATGATGCTGCCTCTATAACAATTGAACCAATAACAGAAAATATAGTTATTGATCATGACGAGATACGCAATTATATTGAGGCACGTTACGTTGGACCTGTAGAAGCTAGCTGGCGTATACTTAGCAAAAAATTGCAAGATAAAAGTCATGCTATAATACGTTTGCCAGTTCATCTACCTAATGAACAAAGTATAATAATTGAAAATGAATCTATTGAAGATGCAATGACTTCTGCCTTAAATCAAGTCACTATGTTAATAGATTATTTTGCACTAAATTTACGCGATATTGAAGCAAGAAAGTATTTATACGTAGATATTCCACGTTATTATACTTTTAAAAAAGAAAAAATTAATGGTAAAACTATATCACATTGGGTTAAACGTAGTAATTATAGGTCGTATAATTGTATAGGTCGAATGTATACTGTTAGTCCAACACAAATAGAATTATTTCATTTACGGTTACTGTTACTTAATGTTAAGGGAGCTACAAGTTTTAACGATTTAAAAACTGTAAAAGAAGAAATTTATCAATCATTTTTGGAAACATGTTTAGCTTTAGGTTTAATTGAAGATGATGATGAATGGAAACGAGCTATGGATGAAGCTGTTGGATGGATGATGCCACGACAGCTTCGTAAATTATTTGTGCGTATTTTAATACATTGTCAACCTTTACATCCTGATGAACTTTGGGAAAGTTTTAAAATAGCAATGTCAGAAGATTATGCGCGACATTTTGGTATGTTACAAGCACAAAAAAAAGTTTATGCACAAATCGGTGCTATGCTTCTTGCTGAAGGCAAAAGTTTCACCGATTTTCCACAAATGGAACAATTAATAGAAAATAATGAAGAAGAAGGTAATGTGACCGTAGAACAAGCAATGGAAGTAGGTATTAGGCAATATAATCAATTAAATGAAAAACAAAAAGAAATAGTTGATTTAATATTAAATAGATTAGATGATAAAAGTCGTAATAGTCATTGTTTTTATATTGATGGCCCAGGTGGATCAGGTAAAACATTTGTATACACAACAATTTATTATTTAGCTCAAATTCGAAAGAAACGTGTGTGTACAATGGCCTTCACAGGTATCGCAGCTACGTTACTTCCTGCTGGAAAAACAGTCCATAAAATTTTTAGATTGCCAGTTCCACTATTTGTTGACTCATCATCTCCAATTAAAATTCAGTCTAAAGAAGCTCAATATTTAAAAGAAATAGATATCTTTATTTGGGATGAAGCACCAATGGCGCCACGATATGCTTTGGAAATTATGGATCGAACATTGCGTGACATTATGAATAATGATGTATTATTTGGTGGGAAAATTGTCATATTAGGTGGTGATTTTAGACAACTTCTTCCAATTAAAGTACGAGGTACACGAAGTGAAATTGTGAATCTTTCTATTAAATTTAGTTTTCTCTGGAAATATTTCGTAAATTTCTCTTTGACAGAAAATATGCGAGTTCTTCCAAATGAAATTGAATTTGCCAAATTTCTATTAAATATGGGTGATGGGATATTAAATGATTTTAATGATAATGTACAAATTCCTGAATGTTGCATAGCACCACCTAATGCAGATATTGTTACAGATATATATGGTGATTTAATACAAAAAAAAGAATTTGACAACATGGCTAAATGTGCGATACTTTCTGCGCGAAATATCGATGTAGATGAAATAAATAAACAAGTTGTTGAATTATTAAATAAAACGGAAGAACGAATTTATACAAGTATAGATAGTGCTATAAATTGTGGCAATGATGGTGACATTAATGAATCTTTATTACCAGAATATTTAAATACTTTGTCTCCATCATCTCTTCCTCCTTACGAATTGCGATTAAGACCGAACTGTGTCATTATGTTAATAAGAAATCTTAATATCAATGAAGGACTTTGTAATGGTACTAGATTAATGGTTATAGAACTTGCAAATCATTTATTGAAATGTAAGATATTAACAGGTGATAAAACAGGAGATATTGTTTTTTTAAATCGTATAACATTGTATTGTGAAAATGTATATCCTTTTACATTTAAAAGGAGACAATTTCCGATAAAATTAGCTTTTGCTATGACGATTAATAAATCACAGGGACAGACATTTGACAAAGTAGGAATAGATCTTCGTAAAGATGTTTTTAATCATGGACAACTTTATGTTGCTTTTTCACGAGTTCGTTCCTGGCAAGCATTAAAAGTTTATCTTGGCGAACAGCGAGATAGTAGATGTGTTAAAAATTATGTATATAAAGAAATATATGTTTAAAAAATTATGGATTATGGATGTTATAGATGTAATTGTCTAACAATGTGGGTCTACGACATTCTATCCAAAATGATATTTGCATCTAGCTATAAAACTTACAAGCCCGCCAAAAAATATTAAATAAGCAATGTTTATCAAAATGATTATAAGATTATTAATATCTTATAATATTCACAAATGTTTGCAAAATTTTTTCAAATTCTTTAAAATACTTGAAAAAAAATAGAAAAATTAACGTCAAACGTGACAGACTTATACAGTCAGCTAGAAGGTCGTTATCAGACAAAGGATTAATATTTAAGACAATTTGAAATCTCTAGAAGGAACTAATAAATATTCAGATAAATTTTTTTGTTTCCTCATAGAAGAAGCTTTGTTTTCATAAACTTCGTATATAGACCTTTGATCGCATATAAAATTAGATCTAATCAACTAAATGTTAATGAATTATAACATGAAATAGGGGTAGAAAAGACCGAAGAGAAAATTGTTTTTTTAGTTTTCGATGTTAATGTGTTTCTTATGTTCTAAAACGTCAAAATATTGCATTTAAAAAAATGTCGATACGTGTGTATGTATGTATGTGCCAAATTTACTGAAATTTTTATAATTCTAGAACTAATCAACCAAATCTTAACGAATTATATATGAAATAGGGGTAGAAAAAATTGAAGAATATAATAGAATTAATAAAAATTGCTAATAATAAAGGGGTTACCAATTTCTGTTTTAAAAAATCTATATGATTGCCCTAATTTTCGCAAATTTTGAGATATCGAGTTTTGCCTAAAAAGTGTACAAGTTATACATGTAATCTTATATATAGAACGTATCATTAAAGGAAGGTTGTTTTGAATTTTGCAAAGATTGGTGAAAGGGTTACCGATTTCTGCCTAAAAAATATATAACGTAGACCAAGGCAAATCGGATTATTAATTAACACGCTAAAATAGCTCGTTTGAAAAAAAAACATTAACGAAAACTATCTTAAAACTTATATTGATCCAATTCGCCTCGATCTACCTTAAGTTTGAGGATAGAGTATTATTAAAGGAAGATTGTTAGTGAATTTGGCGAGGATCGGTGAAGGGATTACCGATTTCTGCTTAAAAAGTGTATAAGACGTACATGTAATTTTATATAGAATATTATTAAAAGAAGGTTGTTTTGAATTTTGCGAGAATCGGTGAGAGGGTTACTGATTTCTGTTTAAAAAATGTGTAAGTATCTTTAATGACACTCTATCTATAAAAAAAAGTGTACAAGAAGAAACTTGTACATTGCTTCCTCAGTTTTTCAGTGTGCAAGTAGAAACTTTGTACATTACTTCCTCATAGTTTTTAAATGTACAAGTAGAAACTTGTACATTGCTTTCTTATAGTTTTTAAGTGTGCAAGTGGAAACTTTTACATTGCTTTCTTATAGTTTTTAAATGTGTAAGTGGAAACTTGTACATTGCTTCCTTATAGTTTTTAAGTGTGCAAGTAGAAACTTGCACATTGCTTCCTCCATGAGGAAGTCAAATTAATAAATATCTACTAATAATTATGCATTAAAAAACAGGCTTCCCCATAGAGGAAGCAATGTGCAGATTTCTACTTGCACACTTAAAAACTATAAGGAAGCAATGTACAAGTTTCTACTTGTTCACTTAAACAAGTTTCTACTTGCACACTTAAAAACTATGAGGAAGTAATGTACAAGTTTTTACTTGCACATTTAAAAACTATGAGAAAGCAACGTACAAGTTTCTACTTGCATACTTAAAAACTGAGGAAGCAATGTGCAAGTTTCTACTTGTTTTGAATAATAAAATTACATAAAGTAATTTGTACAAATGTTACTTATTTACTGATTTGTTACACTAATAATTTAATTTTTTCATAAATTATTATATAAAAAAGACATATACATAGACATGGGGAAGAACAATCAATTCTCTGATAATTGCTCCAACGTTGGTGGAACAAATAAATTCTCTGATAATGGCACCAACGTTGATGTAACAGAAGATCAATTATCCAGATGTGAAAAATTAAAGGGTGCAAATTTGCTAACAGCAGATGAAGATCTAGAGCACATTCAAATGTATGATAGGACAGTGTGAGTACTATTTTATATAAAGTATTCTTAATAAAAATGTTTAATATTTTTTTATAATTATTAAATTTCATTGATTTGAATTCTAAATATTAAATATTGAATAGTAAATTAAATATTAAATATTAACATAATTAAGGCTCCTGCTGGCTCGCGAGCCAATTCCGCGTTTTCGCACAGACAGCGTCACACTTGGCAAAACTGTGAACTATAAGGCGTGAAAAATGACACGTCAAAGCAAAATTATCCTTGTAATTTACAGCGTTATTCTTTATTTTAGTGCAGTGTTTTTACATTTAAAATTATTGTGATAGTGTTAAAATACATCGAAGATATCCACTTTATTGTGATTTAATATGTGCAGGCACATACTTATTTCAACTCGGCAACTGTTAAACGGCTTGTTTTCGTTCTTGATTAGATAACATTTACTTCGACAAATGTGGATTACTCATATAAAAGGGGATGTTTCGGTGTATTTTACAAATCTATTTTATCGTTTACAGATGGTATTTTATTAAAAAGCATTTTTATTTTAGTGTAAATCACAAGAATTTTTATGATATACTTTCATGATTTTCTCGCTTCTGACGTCATCAATCCAAGATGGCTGCAGTGAGTGAACAGGAGCCTTAAATATCAAATTTTTATTATTATGAACTGATTTTTTTAAAAGTATATTTTGTAACTATCATACATTTATAATAATGGTATTTTAATAGAGAGATTGTCGGATATGTGGACGGCATAGAAGCTCCACGTAAAATTGGAGATGATAAATATATATATATTCAAAGCATTTACAGAATTTGGTTGTATGTGGAATTCAACATCTTCGATAATTTCATTCCAAACAACGACTTGTATTCGTTTGGTCTTTCCATTATTCAAGTAAAATTTGAAAAACTTATATTGTTTATCATCTCCAATTTTACGTGGAGCTTCTATGCCGTCCACATATCCGACAATCAATATATATATATATGCTTTATTAAACGCATCATAATGTATTACAATTATTATTAACTTGTGAAATTATTTATTTTCTAGATTATTCATTTAGACGGAGCATTGGCTCGTCCACCTAAATTTGCTCATTACAACAGTGGCAATGTACCATATGAATTGCAAATTTGTTCAAATACTGTTATTAGCAGTTTGGGTAAATATGAGTTTAACACTGTATCAGATGTACTACCAGAGCGTGTAGAATTTAATGAAGTTATAAATACTTCAAAACGAGTCAGTAAGTTTCTTCATATTTATTATTATTTGCATGATATATATTTATATATTATATTTATGTAATATTTCATACATATATATACGTACACACACACATACACACACACACACACAAACACACACACACACACACACACACACACACACACACACACACACACACACACGCATATATACATATATATATATATATATAACTAAAATATAATTTGTTTTTAATATATTATTTAAAATTATAATTATTTTTTACAAGTTTTGGTCGGATATGTAAAAACCAAATTTGGAGCCGTGCATCATAATAAATTTAATAAGCTTATTGGTTGTGGATCATTAACTAATGGAGAATTTAAATTACAAGTTTACATAATAAATTTTAAGGAAGATGAATATGACAAGTTTGATTTTAAAAAAGGTGATAAAATGGAAGCAATTGGTGTAATGCAGACGGGTAAGTAGTTTTGCAATTTATTAAATTTATAGGGGAGACCGGGGCTAAGCCGACACTATTTTTTCAAAGGCAATTTTTAATATTTAATTAAAATTTTTAGGCAAATTCAATGGTACATATTTAAAGAGTGGTTCTTCAGGTACAAAATTGATTCAGGAAGTTTTGCTGTACGTCGCTTTGTTTTGCCGCCAGGAAAGGAAAAGTGACGCGAAGACAAATTTTTGAATTGAAAAATGCCAAGGCAAACTCGACACCCCGCCGGGGCAAACTCAACACTTTGTCTGATCGACACAATTTGATCTGGAACTTATTTTTTACTGTCTGAAAATAAAAATACATTGTTTATTGTGTATTTAAAAAGTACAAAAATTCGGAATAAAGTAGCTAGAACAATCATTTAAAATAATGAGAACAAAAATTGTTGAACTTTCAATTATCTTCATCTAAACTCATGTCTGAAAAACAATTAATGCAGGTAAACTCGCGATCGGATGTGCGCATACATTTGTCATGAGCCATACGGCTGCATGACAAGCATCGTTTGTTACTGGGAGCCGACGAAACGGCGTGGTGTTGACTTTGCCCCGGACGTCGTTTTTCACTTTTGTCACTTCAAAAACATGAAAATTTTGAAAATATGCAAAAACGATTATCGGATTCATATAGAGCATCAAATTTCCCATCAAAATCACTTACCGGTAGATTCGCAAGAGTAAAGCTCGATGAAAGAGTAGACATTTTTGAGAGATCAGAAAAATTACTTTTCACTATCAAAAACGCTTATGTCGCGTTAAAAATTACACTATAACTCAGAATGTTACCAAATTCCGTTGATAATACTGGCACATAAAGACGCATTTACAGTAGGAAAGGCAAGTTTCTACGATAGATTTAAATTGGCAAAAAGCCTAGTGTCAAGTTTGCCCCGTTGTCGGCTTAGCCCCGGTCTCCCCTACTTTAAGATAATCAAATAATATTTTAAAACTATTTTTTTATATACTTTGGTAAAATTTAAATTGATCTTTAATGAGTGTTTTTATTTTTATAATAAGTGTGCAATATATGTTACAGTCGAGCCGCCATATTTTTTGATTCAAAGTTTGAAAGATATAAAACGGGTAGATGGTTGTTTACCTTTGGAGACAGTGATAATGGTGTCTCGTTCGCTTAAAAAAAAGTGTTCTGAAGGAAATTTAGTACAGGTAAACATACAAATATACATTAATAACAATAACTATAATTTCGAGAATTTATCTTCTGTTTACTGTAAAATTTGTTACAAATGACTACTGTAAAAAAAAGCATTTTAGTGAGAAAGCTCAGTAATTTTTTAGTATAACTGGTTCTTATTTTTAGTTTATTTCCAGATCTAAATATAAAAGTCTATCATAATAAAGAATTACTGAAGGCTCACTGAACTGCTTTTTCTTCTGAACTAATGTCATTGTTTTTATTTGTGACAATAATTTTTTTAAATACGTTTGTAAGTATATTTCAGACATGTAGTAATCATATTACTTTTCATAATTCACTGCTACTATTTCAGATTATGACATCTAAAGCAATAAAATACATAATAATAATTATTATTATACAAGACGTATTATAGTAAAAATATTTTTTGAATGAAATACTGTTTGTAGTTAATAGATGAGATTTAAAAAATATACTAAAAATTCTTTTTTTATTTAGGAAAATATTAAATTATTTATATAACTCAAAAAACCTTATTTTCTAAAAAACGTTATTTAAAAATTTGAATTACTGTTATTCGAATACTAAATATTTTACAATAAAAACATTGATATATTTTGGTAGAGTAATCAATAATAGTAATCATGAAGCATTTACTTTTTTTTTACAAAAACATTCACTTTTTTTACTTTTTTTTTACTTTTTTACTACAAAACGCAATGACACTAACGCTTTTTAATGGTGAGTTTTTTAAATTACAGAACAGATGATATAACGATTTACCAGTTTAAAGTTTGTACAAAAACCATTCCAACTGTATAAATAATTAAAAATTTCTATTTTTTGAGTTATGACGCTGTTACATGAGTAGGGGAGACCGGGGCTAAGCCGACAACGGGGCAAACTTGACACTAGGCTTTTTGCCAATTTAAATCTATCGTAGAAACTTGCCTTTCCTACTGTAAATGCGTCTTTATGTGCCAGTATTATCAACGGAATTTGGTAACATTCTGAGTTATAGTGTAATTTTTAACGCGACATAAGCGTTTTTGATAGTGAAAAGTAATTTTTCTGATCTCTCGAAAATGTCTACTCTTTCATCGAGCTTTACTCTTGCGAATCTACCGGTAAGTGATTTTGATGGGAAATTTGATGCTCTATATGAATCCGATAATCGTTTTTGGATATTTTCAAAATTTTCATGTTTTTGAAGTGACAAAAGTGAAAAACGACGTCCGGGGCAAAGTCAACACCACGCCGTTTCGTCGGCTCCCAGTAACAAACGATGCTTGTCATGCAGCCGTATGGCTCATGACAAATGTATGCGCACGTCCGATCGCGAGTTTACCTGCATTAATTGTTTTTCAGACATGAGTTTAGATGAAGATAATTGAAAGTTCAACAATTTTTGTTCTCATTATTTCAAATGATTGTTCTAGCTACTTTATTCCGAATTTTTGTACTTTTTAAATACACAATAAACAATGTATTTTCATTTTCAGACAGTAAAAAATAAGTTCCAGATCAAATTGTGTCGATCAGACAAAGTGTTGAGTTTGCCCCGGCGGGGTGTCGAGTTTGCCCCGGCATTTTTCAATTCGAAAATTTGTCTTCGCGTCACTTTTTCTTTTCTGGCGGCAAAACAAAGCGACGTACAGCAAAACTTCCTGAATCAATTTTGTACCTGAAGAAACACTCTTTAAATATGTACCATTGAATTTGCCTAAAAATTTTAATTAAATATTAAAAATTGCCTTTGAAAAAATAGTGTCGGCTTAGCCCCGGTCTCCCCTATATGGTATATATATAGATTTTTTATGAAAGAAATAAAAAGAAAATCTTTTTTAGATATATTTTACATATTTGATTTATCAATTGCAAGTGTTTTACAAAAAAATGTTTCCTTATTAATATATTGCAAAAATTTTATTAAGTGTCTTCTTGTGTCTGATGTTATAATCTGTGATAGTAGTGATAAATCGTACAAAGTTTGTTATTTACATAAAAATATTGTGTATAAATAAATAAATACTTTTTCTTTTTCTTTTACAGAACCAATAAAGAAAAGTAAAATGGATTAAACTTTTTGATAAATCCAAAATTTTCCAATTTTTTTAAGTTGTTAATCTTCAATGTTTAATTATTCTACCTGTTATTTCTGTATGTATTATATAAATGGATTTTCATTTCTGTAAAGTCAATTCGAAGATAATTGAAACTTATAATGTTGATAATTGTTGTTATTCCAGGATTCCTTTCCACCTGTTGAAATTATAGGGATAATAGATTCTACATATGCGCGTAGTACCGGATGGTCACAATCACAATGGCGCTTGCGGCAACGAAGTTCAACGCCAATGAATACTAGCCAGACAGGTAGGCCTATTCTTTCACCTCCGTTATAGTATCGAGCTCGCGTTATCATCTCTTTAAGACGATCGGTTATATATATGAAAAGAGGCAGTCTTATACTCGTTTTGCTCGGTCTTGCTCGATCGGTAGACTGACATGTACACTTGTATATGTGTATGGAAATATTCAGAATTAATTTATATATATTTGTTTAGGCAGTAATGCTGGTCCGTACGACCAAACGACCATAAATAGCAAGGAAGGAATACCCGCGATCCATGTCTAACAGCAGTTCGCAGGGACCTAAAGGCCAAAGAGAACATCAGTCTTATCCTCCTCGTATGCAGCAAAGCGATAAGCCTAAAGAAGTTCTGGTTAAGGTAGTCCTTTCACCTACACACTTAGTCAAGTAACAGTCCGTCATGAGGTAATTGAAAACAAACATTGCAACATCCCAATAATTATAATAATATAAAATATGATTTTACACGCACGATTTAATCGTATTTAATTATTTACTAATTAAAAAAATATCACAATAGTAGTGCGGTTGGAATCGATTTAGGTTAGGTTGTGACCGGACGGCACAAGGTAAGCCCGATCCACGCGGTTATTTTCCTATCTCACGGTCGCCACTCGGTTTGACCTTTGACTACCGAGAAGGTAAATTCGCACCAACGCCCTGTTTCTCGCCAAGACGCTAGTGTTATTCCTGAGTTTCAGGCTAATGTCCTTGCTGGATCACCGTTGCTGTATCCCGTCTCCAGATCCTCGCATTATCGCATACTGGATAAAGGTACGTCTCGACAACTTATACTAATTATGTGCTAAAGTTCTTCTCTTATTGCAGGCCCTGCCCAGAATGGATCGTCGTTGCTGCTGGTCGTCTCCGGATCCTCGCTTTACATCGCATACCAGATCGCCGCTGGACAACGAGGGATCATCGTCAAGGAACAAGGTAAGTAGAAGGTAAGTGCACTAATTGTATAATTAATCTTGAGACTTTGTTTCAGAATTAATAATTCTTTAATCTCCGATCTTTATCTCAGCTCTACAGATCGTTTCACAATTCATAAAGGTGTTTCACAAAGGTGTTGTCACACTTCGGTGTGAATGTCGCTTTATTTGTAACAATTTCCGCAATCGCTGATTTAATTAATCCCAGTGGATTATTTATAACAAAAGACGCTGTTCGCACGATATCTCGTAGTCGCAAGACCCAATGTCCACGATTGTAGTATACTCGATACGCACTTAGAGTCGTCGCCGTTCTATCGCACTGTCACTTAATTGTTGATAACTAATTATCTCTCGCTATTGTTGAACGAGCGTTTAACGCGCAATTACGCGGGAGTTCCCGATTGTTATATATCTCCGGCTACTGTCGAGGTGATCTACTTTCGCGGTATACGCTACTGACAAGACACGTCCGTTCGCTCCGGCGATATTCGAGAGACTGCCTCGATCGGTCTGTCTCGCGCTCGCTCCCCACCGCGCCGAGCTATCCCTACTCCCGGGTTGTTTTCGTCGTTTGATGTGACGTCACAACTTTCTCTTTCTTACTGCGCACGCGCCCCCATACAGCCGCGCGTGATTATCATGCTCGTCCCCGGTGCCCCTATTTCGGACGCTCCCGGGTGGAAATTTCCATGCCCGGTACCACGCGGAGGATCTCGCTCGCCGATACCGCTGCACCAGGTTTTCACCTTTCCCAATTTTGCCGCGCCGCTGACGCCGTCCCGTGCGCACCGCCTCGGGGATGTCCCAGAAGACGATTCCGGGCTGATTCCCTGGAGAAGATGTCCGGGTGCTGTGGAAGTTGTCGGCCGTTGACGCCGACCTGTGCGCACCGCTCAGGAGGTGCTCCGGAACACGATTCCGGACCGACTTCCTGGGGAAGTTGCCCGGGTGTCTTTTCAGTCGTCGTCTTTTGACGCCGACCTGCGCGCACGCCTCTGGAGAAGCTCCACGACCCGATTCCGAGCCGACTTCCTGAAGAAGTTGCTCGCTTGTCCTTTTGGTCGCCGGCCATTGACGCCGACCTGTGCGCACCCCCTCGAAAGTGCTACGCAAGAGGATTCCGGGCCGACTTCCTGAAGAAGTTGCCCGTGAGACCTTTTGGTCGTCGGCTGTTGACGCCGACCTGCGCGCATCCCTCTGGAAGCGCTCCGGAAGAAGATTTCGGGCCGACTTCCTGTGGAGGTCGCCCAGGTTTCTCCCTGGTGGTCGGACGATGACGCCGACCCGATAGGCGGGTGTCCCAGGTCCCCGTGGGCCCGATTCGAACCCTTGCCCCTGGGGAAGAGGTCCCCCTTTGGTTTACCTGCGCCGCCGACGACGCCGACCTTGTAGTCGCGTGTACTAGGTCCTATCGTTACCTTCCCGGACCCTGTATCCTGGAGATTGTCGCGTTTCACCGACCTGTTGCACCTCTCGCCCCGCTGGCCTTGGTGCGTCTAAAATAAAGTCCTTCTGCACTGTGAAACGCCGTTTAACGAAAATAAACTGTTTTATTGGTTTGGCCAGCGGCCCGTCACGTAAAACTTATTCTACCTTATGCCCCGAGGGCTACGTATATCTGTATCTTAAGTGCCATATGGGCTCGCAATATTTATCCGCTATTCGGCTTATGTCTAAGGGGCCTTTATAACCGCGGCCGTCGTCATAACCAAAACAAACTGTATATACATCGTCCAACTAAAAGAAAAGAACAACACAAATCAAAACCCTGTGTCGTGAACGACTTAAAATTACGACGCTGATCCGATTGGACGCGGCCCCCGGCATTTTCCACGCGCACCGACCCTCTACTCGGTCTCTTCCTCGCCGCTCGACGGCGACAGGAATTCGTCCGACGGCGGATCCACTGGCCCCGCCGGCACCGGTACCCATACCATCGGCGGCTGCAGCGGGATCTCCCGGCTGGTCGCGGACTCCTCGCTCAGCCCTGCGCTGATCGACCCGTGCGGCGAAATCGTGGGCATGTCCCGTGGTCGCTCACCCCCCATTACGAACGGCCTATCGCCTTCGCTAGCCGTGCTTGGCGGCACCACCGTTCGTTCGATCACGACACGGGGTGATCCCCGCCGGCGCACGACCGCCTTTGGAGAGAGCGGTTGCAAGGTCAGGCATGACAGTACGGGCTGCGTTCGGAAGCGTCACTCGGGTGCGCATCCCTTCTCCTTCTAACTTGCTGAGATAGAAGGAGAGGGGAGTGTGTTCGTGTGCGTTCGGGTGACGACGGTGACGTTTCCGAACGCAGCCACGAGTAAAGCAATATGCGATTGGATCCACTACTTATTTAACCTTATATATCAGAGCAAAACTTGTGCTAACTGCTAAGCCCTTATTTTCAAGGTACGTACGAAATCCGGAAACTTCAGGGAATATTTTAAGACATTAATAATGTATTCATCTAATCGCTAAGTACATGTATTATGCCTGTTTTCACCAACGTCGTTTAACTTTAATCTTAGTTTAACTCATTTTTTGTCTTTTTCTAACAGTCCCCGTTAGAAAGAGACGAAGAGTGAGTTAAACTAAGGTTAAAATTAAACGACGTTGGTGAAAACGAGCATTATTCGTTGAAAACCTCGGCCGTGGCGATTTGCATCATTCTATCTTTCTCGTTCATTAGATGTAAACAAGGATAGAATGACAATAGTACGCTCCGCGAACGCACATTTAGAATGACTTATTTCTTGTAAAGTTGTGCTAACCTTGAAATCGCAGGTTTCACCCTCGATTTCCATAGAGAGCCGGGAATCTACCGGTCTGACACTGACGATGTCCCACGACAACGGGGCGAAGCAGTCACCGAAAGTGCAGCCGAGTGGACAACCCGAGGAGGCTAAACGACAGACAATAGAGCCTCTGATAAGCCCGACAGCAGACGAGGGCGCGAGAGAATCATACCAATACGAGGAACTACCCGACGAAGAGGTCCGGAGGCTTATGGCGAGGGGCAGGGCAGAGATCGTCGAGACGACGTCGCCCGGTAGCCAGATCTTCGCAACGGAGGTGGAGGTGCAGCAGGAGTTGCCACCGATACAGAGCAGCCAGCAGGACCGGAGCGAAGGGAACGAGTATACACAGCTGTAGAGCAGCAAAATAAATATACCTTTTTATAATGTACAAGCGAGTATTATCGTTTTAAGTTTTTAACGCACAAGTTTTAATTATTTTAATTTTATTAATTTTACACACGACGAATAGTCGAGAAAAGGGCACGAGGTGCAAATAGAATTAGAGATAAGGATACGGCAGCGAGCCGACGAAATATATTGAGAATAAAGAAAAAGAGTTTACACATAAACAGATATACATACCTACAAACATTCCTCCAATCCCAGATAATTGTCAATAAGACGAGCACACAAAATACATAATATTAACGATAACATTCATCCAGATGGATTCAGATAAATTCAAAATAATTATACTTACATTCATTTTCATTCTTTTTGCCATAGCAGTAGTTAGTATACTGTTACTGGTATATTCTTATAGAGTAGAGTCAGAACCACATTGCTTACCATGAAATTTAAAGAATACATAATTGTTTCATTTATAATATTTTTCCCATTATTCACAAGTTTCCCAGACACGGATATCATACTTACACTCTACGCAATATTTACACTTTACATAATAATTTTAGGAGCGGGATAGATCCACGACCGATCCGCGAGTGACGGTCTTATTAAACATTATATTTAAGCTACACTTTTAGCGCGATTAACGAGCAGGACATATTCCTGAACAAACATATATTTTATTTTATTTTTTCAAGCGATATTTACAATTACACCCCGCTACACTAATTACACTTTACCGGACATAAGCCGATAGAGAAAGCAGGGACAATCTGCACATGGAAGAAATTCCAATTTGATAAAGTTAACAATTTTATAAAGTTCTAACAACAATTTCAACGTTTAAACAGTTATATTAAGGCCTTCAGCCGACGAGATGCACAAGGTGCACAAGTACAATTAGATTCACATTTTATTCAAGATTTATTAAGATTTTATTACAGAAACGACCTTTTGGGGCAATATACAATTAATTAAATTCATTTGCAACATTTTAAAGCATTTTGAAGATTTACACTTATTTATTACACTCTCGACACTTTCTACACCTGTTTCTAAGATTCAGCGTGCGAGACGAGCCAGCGAAGGCTCTACACCTTTTATTACACTTTCGACACTTTCTACACCTGTTTCTAGATTCAGCGTGCGAGACGAGCCAGCGAAGGCTCTACACCTTTTAATTACACCCATTACACTTTCTACACTTGCATGTTAGATTTCAGCGTGCGAGACCGAGTCACCGAAAGGTGCTACACTTTTACACTTTCTACACTCGACGACTTAGGATAAGCGTGCGAGATGAGCCAACGACGGCAGTTACACTTTTGATACACTTTTAGCACTCTGAGTGCAGATTCATTAAATTCATAGAATTTTCAGCGTATTATTTACAGTTACTTCTCGAGGAAGAGAAACAGGCCAAATGGAGTTGTTCCAGGCAAAGATTTATTTAACATTGCAAATAGCATTGATTTTCATTATATTCAGTTACACCTTCTTACACTTTTATGTACTTTCTACACTTTTAGACGGCATTGAGCCAATTTAATATTATATTCATTAATTTGATATTTAAACATTATTTCCTGTCAATTTAAGAATTCATTATTATGCGATTATGCATGCGGTAATTTTAAGCCGCGTTATACTTACCTTTTGATACTTACCTTTATTACACCGACTCCGGTGATTAGATGAGACGATTCCATAGCGATCCTGGGTACCTGAAAGAAAAGAGAAATTAATACTTACCTGGTTTACATTGGATTCGTCTTTTGTGACGTTGAGAGTCACTCGATAATAATCGAGTGACTTTGAGTTCGCTTGCGCGAAGTTTGCGTGCAGCGACGCGTTTGGTTCACGCGGGTGCGAAAGCCAAGTCGCGCCGTTGCACTTTAGTGTAGCATCTCACGAAAAGGTGCCGAGTCCCAACAACGACTCGGCAAGCGAAGTGCAGATGGAATCGTACCATCTACACCCGAAGGTGCGTTCCGCGAGTGCGAAGGCTGCGCGCCTAAAATGAGGACTCAGCGCATGCGTGAGTCTAAGGTGGGAGAACTCGACCCGTTCCTCCCGGACAGTCCGTCGTGAATTTTCGAGGCGTCAACACGTACATCGGTTGCGCCATACAAATCGGAAAAGGCGTTCTTATCCCGTTATCCGCTAGCGTTAGTAGCGTGATTGAACATTAATTAGAGACAGTGAGTGCGCGATACGGGATACCCATTTGCGCTTATATTGATCGTTAAGATCCGCTTTAACCGAAATAACGGCGTTTCGATAAAAACTCGACGTAGCAACACGCGATCGAGCGAACACGTGCGTTAGAAGAGATTGCTGTACAATCTAGTTTTAAATAAATTATTATTTGTTTATAATAAACAAAAAGCATTATTTCGCGACCCCAGTGAGTATCCTATCCTCGTAAATACGTTCGCTTAACAAGGGCGTGGCCGACGGCCTTGAACGCGCCTGCAACGTGAATCGACAGCCATATTGCCGAGAAGGAAGGACGGGGCAACGCAGTAACATAAGGTTTCTGTATTCTATCCAGAAAATACAGTGGCGACCGTAAATTCAGCCCAAGTAGTAAGTGGCTATATTTGATAATTTTAACAATTACATTCGTTGTTCCGGTCACAGTAGTAATGCGCGTAACGAAACAAAAATCAAGAATCTGCGAAGTTCGATCGTTATACTACATGGTAAATGACATGGTTGGGTATGAAATCCAAAGGCGGAAGGATTACTCGGGCTTTATTGCATAGCGTCAATAACACAATCCCGCCCCACATGGCGACCGTGACATTTTTTATCGTTTCGAAATACGCGAAAGAGATTAAATCAACGGTTCAGAATTCACGAACGTTAAAACGTTGAGCTCATATAAAACGCGTAACGATATTAAATTGTTTAAAGCAAGTGAGAGTAGAGAACGCGTAGTAGAATACACGCGATAAGTAGCGTAGCGAGAATGCACGCGAATTTCAAAACTCGGTAAGAGATATGTTCAAGCCGACGATAAAGACGTTAAGATCACCGATTCTTACGCGAAGTGCGAAGAAGGTCGGGAATATGACGGACAACGATAACGTTAATATAGAAAACCTCGAAGACGCGAATTGCGTAAAAAGTGCACATAGTGCAAGTAGTGTAGATGCCAGAGTGCAGATACCGCCCGGTGCTACGAGTGCACGCGGTGCGGCTAACGAGCAGGAATCGCCCGGTGCAGAAAGTGCACGCGGTGCAAGCAATAGTGTAGATGATACCCGCGAGGCGAGCAGTGCACGCGGTGTAGCCAGTGTCCGTGTTGCGAGTAGTGCAGATAGTGTACGCGGTACAAACGCGAGAATGGATAGCAGTCGTGATGCGAGTAGTGCACGCGGTGCAGGTAGAGTAGATATGGCCCATGATGCGAAAAGTGCACATGGTGCACAAAGTGCAGGAAAAGTGCAGATGTCGGAGAGTGCACACGGGACACATAGAGCAGATATTCGAGTACAAAGGGATGATTCTAACGCAAACAAGGGAAGTGTAGCTATCGGTGACGCGAGTGTATTCACGGATTTCGCGAATAAAATCGCCGAGCTAACCCGCGTTATGACTTCATTCTCAGCCGAATTAAACGGTAAAATCGCGCAACAACAAAGCGAAATAGACTCGTTACGAAGAGATAATCGCGAGAATAACGCGCAGCGCAGTGCAGAAGCCGAGATTCCGGTTTTCCAAAATCAAGCATGCGAACGCGACGCGAATAGAGAACGTGCTTCATTAGTACAGTTTAATCTTCCGAAAGGAGGATGGTTGAAAAACCCGTTTAGCGAAATAAAATTCCGAGGTGATAACGATTCTAAGAATCCGATAATATTTTTACGAAAATTTGAAAAAATTGCATGTGACGAATGCGTGTCTGAGAAAGACCAGAAATGTTTTTTCCTGCGTGCCATGAAAGGTGCGGCAGCTGATTGGTTCAAATTAAAAGAGCCTAATGATATCGACGATGCGAAACAAATGTTTAAAGATAGATATTGGGGGGTACAAGCACAGGCGAAATTCCGTCGATCGCTACATTACAACCGATACCGCGCGAATGCCGGAAGCATGTCGGAGTACGCGATGTCGATGGTGACGCGAGCGAAAACTCTCGATCCGCCAATGACGGACGCGGAGTTGATTTATACGCTGAAGAAACATTTCGACGATGAGACGCGGCGCGAATTAAGACCATCGGTTGTCAAAACAATCGGGCAGATGGTAGAAATGCTCGAGACGATTGATTACGAGAGAGCGTGTCGGCGATCGAATCGCGAAGATGCCAGCCCTAATGAAAATTCTCTTATGAGAACTCATACGATCTCTCTTACGAGATTTTAAATGAGAACGCATATGAAATCTCATATTATGTATCCAACCAAAACATCATATGATAGCGCGCATACGAGATCTCAATTAATATTGCATATGAGATATCATATAGTATCACAAATGAGATATCATTTAATATTATTAAAAAATTTTTATGTGACATCGCATACAATAGGGCTGCGTTCGGAAACGTCACCCGAGTACACACGGGTATATTCCTTTCTCTTTCTAACGCTGAGATAGAAAGAGAAGGAAGTATACTCGTGCGCACTCGGATCGGGTGAAGTTCCGAACGCAGCCTATCACATGCGATGCCATACAAAATTGCATGTAAAATCTATTTCTTATATAAAGTGTAACATAAATCTAATGAAAATACATTTTGATGTAATATTTATTTAACATAAATGTTTTTGCAGTTTTAAGCATAAATTATCAATATATAGAAAAAGAATTTTATATGTTGCAATGTTGAAATTTTTTTATTCTGAAAATTGTATGTCTAAATTAATAAACAATGATTTTATTTCAATTTATTTGAAAGTTTATTTAAAAAATACATTTTTGTATTTACAGATTTTAATATTTACATGTTATTACGCAATTGATTAAAAAGTACAGTTTAATAGGGTATTAATAATGATACAAATTTGGCAATGTACAAATATAACAATTCATATTTACTTTCATAAATACGCAAACTTGAACAATTTTACTGGTTTCTATTCCTATAATTTCATTGCCAATATTACGTACGGAAGCTATAAATTTACATAAAGGAGCTGATGTGTTGACAATATTACAAAGAGTAATTTCTTTGTTTGTTGTATTGTCAACTAAGAAAGTATTTATCCGGATAAACGTATTATCTAACAACAATGCGAAGCTATTGTCAGAACGTTTATTGTTCTTTTCTGATGATGAATAAAGGCAACCGTCTTTTATAGCTCTGCAATATGTTACAGTAAACACTGACATTCCAAAACGTTGTGCAATATCTTTATCAGTAATTTTTCCATTTCCTAAATAAGTTATCGATGATAATTTACAGCTGTTTTTAATATTTCTCGTAGAAATCTCTTTACAATAAGCTATTACCAATGGTGAAGCGTTAGTATATATGTGATTACGTAAAATGTGTACACTTTCCTGCATGTTTATGTAACGGACAATCTGCAAGTTAACACCTTTAGCACAATAAATGGCTTGAAGACTATCATGATTTGCTGACTCAAAAGGGAAAGTAGAGTGACACCATAGTGGTCCCCAATTCATAACACTTTCAGTGATGTGAAGCAGCTGGTGGATATTGTATGTCATTGACTTCTTTGAAAATAGCTTCTCTGTTAAATACACAAATTTGTGTAAATTTTCATCAACTTTGTTTAATTCTTCAAATGTGATCTCACATTTTAGTAATGAGTGTAAGCTATCTACAATTAAAATCCAATATTTTACCAGTCGTTCTTCCAAAGCAAATTTAAATAACGGCAAGCTGTAATATAAAATAAAGTTCTCCCATTCTTTTGCCTTCCATTGATTTATATCCTCAAAAGATCTCGTTGACCGTCCTAATTGATAGGGGACCTTTTATATCTAGAAGCATTGTGTTAAGTAATTGTACTGTGGACTTTGGTATAATATTCAGAAACTGTTTAGTTATTTGCTTCCCAACACCTGCCAGATAGCAGTGCATGAAATCAGGGACAAAACCTTTTACTATATCAAAATTTGATAGATTTATAAGGGGTGAAACATCTATCACTCCGTGTACGTCATCAATGAACTCTTCGTTTGTAATCTTTTCCATAGACTCAATCATGTTTTCCATAGTTCTTTGGATTGGACGTGATTGGAGAATATGATATCTTATAGAACCTTCATACCATTCTCCTTCGTGTAGACACCAGTTGCATCCATATCTACCGTTAAATAATTTAACTCCTTGCATAGGAGCCCTTGCAACTGAGTCGACACAGCAGATCAACGCATACACTTTGATTAAGCGTACGTCATTATTAATATTGCATTGAACGCCTGTTGTATACAGTTGCTCCATAACCTGAGTAAAAGGCTGTAGAAAAGCTGCCATATTCGGTTTATTTTTACCAAACCAGATGCCACAAGTGATAATTGACTTTAATCTAATTTCGATTGGAAGCTCATTAACTTGTAAATATATTGGCCATATAGAATATTGCGAGCATTCGAATCGAGGTGCCCCATCTGTATTGAAGATTGTTGTTGCGTAACTGTGTCTCTCATTAGTAGGTAATTTTTTCACAAATAATCTGTAACATTTTCCATCGAAAATATCTGTTATTTTTCCATTATACTTTCTTTCTTTTACAACATGATTGTAATATGATTGATTTTCTTCTATAAGAAGTTTAATTTTTTCTGACGGATCGATTATAACAAAAATATTAGAAGATGATGGACCGTTAAAGTCGATAACTTCGGAACACCCATTGCAAGTCACAGAACATTTAAAATTATCTATACTGCCAATATATGCACAGCAATTGGGACAAATTCCATGATATTTTAATGTACGTTTTGGGTTTAAAATCCTGTCTAATACCGACCGTGTATAAGGCAGTATTGACCGTGAGAAAATTATATTAATAAGTTGCAAAATATTTGATATTTCTGTTAATGATGCTTTATATTTCAAAGCATGTTCCAGAACCATTAAAAGTACTTCAGCTGGTGATTTATTTACAGGTATTTGAATGCAACTGAAAAATTCTGGATTCGACATAAGATCTTGTAAACAGTGTGATTGAATAATATCTTTGTCTTCCTCACTGCCATCGTTTCTCAAATCGTGTAATAAATCTAAATCACACTCTATTATTTCATTTCTTGAGCAATTAACCTGAAAAACATGTTATAGAAATGTAATACATTTTAAATACTTTAAATGTTCGATTTCAATTATAAATGATACATTTATCTAAAAGTATACTAGGTATTTAACGACATATGTATATACTCGTGCACGTGTATGTGAACGTATCAATGTGCATGCTTTTATATTATACATATAATATATTATACATTATCTCTAGATATTGATATATATCTATATATATTGATATATATATATTGATAGAAAAATATACTAAAAAGAATAATACAAACCTCAAATATTTCTGTGTTGATGTTTGCATCACTGCTATTGAATTTTTGTACGTCAGTATTGACTTGATTTACAAAAGAAGATTCACTGTTTATTGGTGTTTCTGTATCCATATTTTGGGGAACATCTTCACAACTGACACGCTGAAAAAGTAAGATATTATTAGGTGATAGTTAAATTATTATGTATATACAATATTAATATTTAAACATTAATAATACTGTACATTTTGGAGATTACGAATAAATAACATGTTACACAATTTTAATATATATGGAGCAATTATATTACATATGTAAATGGCATTTTATTAAATACAGAAATGTGTAATAAATTTATAAGAAACTGAAGTAATTACACAAATCTCAATAATTATTTAGCACCTTTATACAAGTACTACTTTACATTACACAGCTACTTAATTATGAGCGATTGTAATAACTAGCACATGTATAAATTGATATAAGTGATGAATATGTACAGTAACTGCTAAGAAATAATTTGTATTAAATTAACTTCTATATTAAACTTCTATATTAAATTAACTAATAAAAATCTACAAATAGACAGAACAACTTACACGTTTAACAACTCTTCTTTCACGCTTGTAATTTTGCCTTCTCAAAATTCTTGGACTAATGTCTTGAATACGACAAGAGCGCAAATAATTTTTATAGCCCAATCGACGTTTCTGTTCCATATTTTATGAAAGGGTGGATTTTTCTACAATAATATTAATGTTACTGTTATTAATGTTACTAAAAGAATACTTCATTTTAGTAAAGAA
Organism: Temnothorax nylanderi; assembly: GCF_030848795.1. Taxonomy (NCBI): domain Eukaryota; kingdom Metazoa; phylum Arthropoda; class Insecta; order Hymenoptera; family Formicidae; genus Temnothorax; species Temnothorax nylanderi. The sequence goes on along the minus strand of NW_027249305.1, from coordinate 107,473 downwards.
AATATGAAACTGTATATAATCAAATTTTTCTTTTATCATTGCTAACATTAATATTATAATTGAAACAAAGTTGAAAATTTTAATTACATTTAATAAACTATGTCAGCAGGTTAAATTAAAAATAATGATGCAAAATTAGTAAAAAGAATAAAAAATGTATTATCGTTTCACTCAAATTTATAAACAGAACCGAACATATTAAAAAGAAATTGCAGTTTCATGTCATTAAAATTAACCTCATTCTTTATATATTGCATTCATAACAGTATTTTTAAAATTCTTTTCATGTACATACATATTTTACTTTTTCCCCATACTTCTTGTACAAATATAAAGAATTTATAGAAAATTTTGTGAATGTTTCCTTGAATAATGGAGGCCGTGAAACACATTTTATGTTAAGAGTGCACGTGCCTCTAGGTATACTGTCGTATACCTAGTATCAGTATATTGAGTCTACGCAGTACGACTTGGGCTGCGGTCGACTTGACGCTACAAACGCTTCAAAGCAATTTTAACTTTCTTCTTCTTTCTTTCAATAAAGATAGAAGGAGAAAAAAATGCTTCGAAGCATTTGTATCGTCAAGTTGATCGCAGCCTTGTTCTGCCACCTGCAGATCGTTCGGTTATGTTGTTTTTATATACCCGGTTTCCGAAAATACACATGAAAATACTTACGCGATTACAGAGAAACCTTGAAGATTTTTCTTGAAAAACAATAGTTTCTTTTCTTAATATTCGTATGTGTGTTGTGTGATCTTGATATAAATATATATATATAAACACGGTCTTTTAAAAGACGTGTAATTACTAGAGTCTGGACGTTTGTGCACGCTGGCACGATCCTGTGTCGCTCGCGAAGAACCGCTGCGTGCGAGTGAGTCGAGTGCTCGTCGCTGTGAGGTTAAGGTTACAGAGCACTGTCACTGACTCATGGCTTCTGCACACAGGACTATGTATACGTTCAAAAAACGTATAAGAAACTAATATGTGCTACCTGGGCAAATCAAACCAAACCGATAAAATTGCATGCAAATGTAAAAAAAATTAAATTGACAATATGGATCCGGGTTAATAGTTTGCACATCTAATTACGTATTAATATGTAATAAACTTACCAATCTGCTCCGTTCCTTGCGAATTCGGAAGTGGAATGCGTCAAAGGCAAAAGCGAGAGGCTGACGCAACGTTTCAGGACGATATACGAGATAAGTACGTCCGAATAAGATACACAGAGGAACCCGATCGTCGACTCTAAAAAATAGAATAAGAATATTGACATTAATTTGTGCCGATTGTCGCTCGATTCACTGTTTACGAGAATTCCGATAATAAACTTACCAATCTGCCCCGTTCCTTGCGAATGCGGAAATGGAATGCGCAAAAGGCAAAAGCGAGAGGCTGACGCAACGTTTCAGGACGATATACGAGATAAGTACGTCCGAATAAGATACACAGAAGAACCCGATCGTCGACTCTGAAAAATAGAATAAGAATATTGACATTAATTTGTGCCGATTGTCGCTCGATTCACTGTTTACGAGAATTCCGATAATAAACTTACCAATCTGCTCCGTTCCTTGCGAATGTGGAAGTGGAATGCGTCGAAGGCCAAAGCGAGAGGCTGACGCAACGTTTTAGGACGACGCACGAGATACGTCCGAATAATATACACAGAGGAACGGCCAATCGTCGATTCTGAAAAATAGAATAAGAACACTGACATTAATACACTGCCGATTCTCGCTCGATTCACCATTTACGAGAATTCTGATAATTAACTTACCAATCTGCCCCGTTCCTTGCGAATGTGGAAGTGGAATGCGTCGAAGGCCAAAGCGAGAGGCTGACGCAACGTTTTAGGACGACGCACGAGATACGTCCGAATAATATACACAGAGGAACGGCCAATCGTCGATTCTGAAAAATAGAATAAGAACACTGACATTAATACACTGCCGATTCTCGCTCGATTCACCATTTACGAGAATTCTGATAATTAACTTACCAATCTGCCCCGTTCCTTGCGAATGTGGAAGTGGAATGCGTCGAAGGCCAAAGCGAGAGGCTGACGCAACGTTTCAGGACGACGCACGAGATACGTCCGAATAATATACACAGAGGAACGGCCAATCGTCGATTCTGAAAAATAGAATAAGAACACTGACATTAATACACTGCCGATTCTCGCTCGATTCACCATTTACGAGAATTCTGATAATTAACTTACCAATCTGCCCCGTTCCTTGCGAATGTGGAAGTGGAATGCGTCGAAGGCCAAAGCGAGAGGCTGACGCAACGTTTCAGGACGACGCACGAGATACGTCCGAATAATATACACAGAGGAACGGCCAATCGTCGATTCTGAAAAATAGAATAAGAACACTGACATTAATACACTGCCGATTCTCGCTCGATTCACCATTTACGAGAATTCTGATAATTAACTTACCAATCTGCCCCGTTCCTTGCGAATGTGGAAGTGGAATGCGTCGAAGGCCAAAGCGAGAGGCTGACGCAACGTTTCAGGACGACGCACGAGATACGTCCGAATAATATACACAGAAGAACGGCCAATCGTCGATTCTGAAAAATAGAATAAGAACACTGACATTAATACACTGCTGATTCTCGCTCGATTCACCATTTACGAGAATTCTGATAATTAACTTACCAATCTGCCCCGTTCCTTGCGAATGTGGAAGTGGAATGCGCAAAAAGCCAAAGCGAGAGGCTGACGCAATGTTTCAACGTTTCAGGACTTTCAGGATGATACACGAGACACATCCATGTACACATCCATACCGCACAAAATGATCGTTGATTTCGAAAGAAAATTCGGTAGTCGCGATTCGCGATCAGTCGCGATGCTCGTGATTGCTCGCCCGTTGTTGCCCGGTTGCCCGTTACGTATATACTGGTATGTACGTGACCTACGTGACTCGGCGATGCTCGGCGACTGTCGGCGACTCGGCCACTCGGCTCACGTGACTGATTCAACTGACGCCATATTGAATTTTGGCTACGTAGTTCCATTTTCACGAGGGAAAACTATAATATGGCGCTGAAACGCTATACGACAAAGGGAGCTTTCCAGCAAGCGACACAAGTCGACACGAGCATCGTTCTATCTTTCTTTTTTGGTAATGAGTAAAGCCTTGTGTACACGATACTAGAAATCGGTCCGAGTTTTGGTTTAAGCCAATCAACTAGCAGCTCTTACAGAAAAGCAGCAGTTTCATTGGCTTAAACCGAAACTCGGACCGATTTCTAGTATCGTGTACACAAGGCTTTAAAGCCCGGTGTCCACGATGCAAGAACTGTGTCCAAGTTTCGGTTTAAGCCAATCAACTTGCAGCTCTTACAGAAAAATAGCAGTTTTATTGGCTTAAACCGAAACTTGGACACAGTTCTTGCATCGTGGACACCGGGCTTAAAGCCTTGTGTACACGATACTAGAAATCGGTCCGAGTTTCGGTTTAAGCCAATGAAACTGCTGCTTTTCTGTAAGAGCTGCAAGTTGATTGGCTTAAACCGAAACTCGGACCGATTTCTAGTATCGTGTACACAAGGCTTAACAAAGATAAAACGATACTTGTGTCGACTTGTGTCGCTTGCTGGAAAGCTCCCAAAATAGCACGGGAGTGTGCACCCCCTGCACAGGACGCGGAAAGCGGAAACGCTTGCCGCGCGGCAAGAAGCGACGCGGTAGCCAATCAACGTGTTGCTTTTCCGTAAGAATCAAAAGTTTATTGGCTACCGCGTCGCTTCTTGCCGCGAGGCAAGCATTTCCGCGTCCTGTGTACAGGGGGTCAATCATGAATCTTTTCCCCTAGGGTGGAAACGTGAAAAATAAAAAATCTCTCTTTCCATTGATGTTAAATAGAAAGAGATAGTCATATAAAATTTTTCACTTTCCACGTTCCGCATTAATACATGATTGACCCCCAGAAGCCATCAGGCTGAAATCCCATAGTGCGGAATGGAAGTGCGGAATAGAGAATGCGTCATAGACACAGCCAATCAGAGCTATGCCGCAGTGTTTACGATAGCTCTGATTGGCTGTGTCTATGACGCATTCTCTATTCCGCACTTCCATTCCGCACCATGGGATTTCAGCCTGATGGCTTCTGTACACAGGACGCGGAAATGCTTGCCGCGCGGCAAGAAGCGACGCGGTAGCCAATAAACTTTTGATTCTTACGGAAAAGCAACACGTTGATTGGCTATCGCGTCGCTTCTTGCCGCGCAACAAGCGTTTCCGCTTTCCGCGTCCTGTGCAGGGGGTGCACACTCCCGTACTATTTTGGGAGCTTTCCAGCAAGCGACACAAGTCGACACAAGTATCGTTTTATCTTTGTTAAGGGGATCCTGGAGTGACAGCGACAAGGCATAATCGGTCTAAGCAATATCTTTGAATTGGCTGAACAGAATGGAAAATCTTTTTACACGATTAAAGTACGCACAAAAATGTAGAGGGCTGTACATAATTTTTTCTGATAAACTAAAAAATAATTTTATTTTTATAAATATTGTCTTCACCTGACGACAATATTTGCTTTATACAAAAATTCTGCAGTTTTTCTATAGAAAATAGTGATGCAGCCCTCTACAAAAAACTGTCAGGAATAATATCGTGCAATTAGAAGTAAGATTTGAAGCCTAAAAAAAAGATATTACTTAGACCAGTGGAAGATGCAAGGTTAGGTGCTATCCTTGTCTATATCCTTGTCTATACAAGGACAGATATAGTCGGTGAGCACTTCTTTATCGACGCTGATCGAGTTCGCCTGCGGCTCCAGCATCCCCTTAAAGCCCGGTGTCCACGATGCAAGAACTGTGTCCAAGTTTCGGTTTAAGCCAATGAAACTGCTACTTTTCTGTAAGAGCTGCAAGTTGATTGGCTTAAACCGAAACTTGGACACAGTTTTTGCATCGTGGACACCGGGCTTTAAACCTTGTGTACACGATACTAGAAATCGGTCCGAGTTTCGGTTTAAGCCAATGAAACTGCTGCTTTTCTGTAAGAGCTGCTAGTTGATTGGCTTAAACCAAAACTCGGACCGATTTCTAGTATCGTGTACACAAGGCTTTACTCATTACCAAAAAAGAAAGATAGAACGATGCTTGTGTCGACTTGTGTCGCTTGCTGGAAAGCTCCCTTTGTCGTATAGCGTTTCAGCGCCATATTATAGTTTTCCCTCGTGAAAATGGAACTACGTAGCCAAAATTCAATATGGCGTCAGTTGAATCAGTCACGTGAGCCGAGTGGCCGAGTCGCCAACAGTCGATCGCCGAGTCACGTAGGTCACGTACATACCAGTATATACGTAACGGGCAACCGGGCAACAACGGGCGAGCAATCACGAGCATCGCGACTGATCGCAAATCGCGACTACCGAATTGTCTTTCGAAATCAACGATCATTTTGTGCGGTATGGATGTGTACATGGATGTGTCTCGTGTATTATCCTGAAAGTCCTGAAACGTTGAAACATTGCGTCAGCCTCTCGCTTTGGCTTTTTGCGCATTCCACTTCCACATTCGCAAGGAACGGGGAAGATTGGTAAGTTAATTATCAGAATTCTCGTAAATGGTGAATCGAGCGAGAATCGGCAGTGTATTAATGTCAGTGTTCTTATTCTATTTTTCAGAATCGACGATTGGCCGTTCCTCTGTGTATATTATTCGGACGTATCTCGTGCGTCGTCCTGAAACGTTGCGTCAGCCTCTCGCTTTGGCCTTCGACGCATTCCACTTCCACATTCGCAAGGAACGGGGCAGATTGGTAAGTTAATTATCAGAATTCTCGTAAATGGTGAATCGAGCGAGAATCGGCAGTGTATTAATGTCAGTGTTCTTATTCTATTTTTCAGAATGGACGATTGGCCGTTCCTCTGTGTATGTTATTCGGACGTATCTCGTGCGTCGTCCTGAAACGTTGCGTCAGCCTCTCGCTTTGGCCTTCGACGCATTCCACTTCCACATTCGCAAGGAACGGGGCAGATTGGTAAGTTAATTATCAGAATTCTCGTAAATGGTGAATCGAGCGAGAATCGGCAGTGTATTAATGTCAGTGTTCTTATTCTATTTTTCAGAATCGACGATTGGCCGTTCCTCTGTGTATATTATTCGGACGTATCTCGTGCGTCGTCCTAAAACGTTGCGTCAGCCTCTCGCTTTGGCCTTCGACGCATTCCACTTCCACATTCGCAAGGAACGGGGCAGATTGGTAAGTTAATTATCAGAATTCTCGTAAATGGTGACTCGAGCGAGAATCGGCAGTGTATTAATGTCAGTGTTCTTATTCTATTTTTCAGAATCGACGATTGGCCGTTCCTCTGTGTATATTATTCGGACGTATCTCGTGCGTCGTCCTAAAACGTTGCGTCAGCCTCTCGCTTTGGCCTTCGACGCATTCCACTTCCACATTCGCAAGGAACGGAGCAGATTGGTAAGTTTATTATCGGAATTCTCGTAAACAGTGAATCGAGCGACAATCGGCACAAATTAATGTCTGTTCTTATTCTATTTTTCAGAATCGACGATTGGCCGTTCCTCTGTGTATCTTATTCGGACGTACTTATCTTGTATATCGTCCTGAAACGTGGCGTCAGCCTCTCGCTTTTGCCTTTTGCGCATTCCATTTCCGCATTTGCAAGGAACGGGGCAGATTGGTAAGTTTATTATCGGAATTCTCGTAAACAGTGAATCGAGCGACAATCGGCACAAATTAATGTCAATATTCTTATTCTATTTTTCAGAGTCGACGATCGGGTTCCTCTGTGTATCTTATTCGGACGTACTTATCTCGTATATCGTCCTGAAACGATTTCAGCCTCAGTCGTCGTCTGCGCACGACACGAGATCGTGACATCGTGCACGAACGTCCGGACTCTAGTAATTACCATTCGGAAGACGTCTTCAAGATATTCATATCATTAAAGTAATCCGTAAGTATAACATTTTATTAATATTGCAGTCATAGGGCCGATATCACAGTCTCCGATTAACGTGATCCTCCGATTAAACTCACTCTGCATCTCTTTCTAGACTTTCTCAACTGTCCCCCTAGAAAAAGACGAAGAGTGAGTTTAATCGGAGGATCACGTTAATCGGAGACTGTGATATCGGCCCATAATATGTAGAAACTTGTACGAAATTATATGTGAACTCATATGTAAACTAATATTTTTTATTCATAGGTTATGGCTGAAGGTAGTACAATGCACGTGGCCATCAGATTTTTTGGTGATGAATCGAAGAAAGTTTTATTCGTGCCAATAACAGACGTTTTACACTTAGATATAGAAAAAGACTATATTAATGAATCTTTTTATATCAAAAAATATGAAGGCAGTACAGATAAATTTCATTTTTCACCGGGTCAAGTTTTATCGTCTATGGGTGAGTGTTGGATTTATTTCTAATTTGTATTGAAAAAATAATAAATATTAATTGTACAATTAATTTCACATGTTTCTGCATTTGGGGTCCGCATCAAATATTAAAGCATAGAGTGTACGCTAAAGTTAAAAGAAATAAGTAATAAACCGATCAAAATGACCCACGTTGCGAAAGCAGCCAAGAAATGGTATTACTACTACATCTGCATGTACATTGTATACGTAACAAGCAACTAATTCTTATACCTATATACAATATACAATATATATATATATATATATATATATATATATATAGAAACAGTAGTAATATGGTAGCGTTTATTATTTATTTCTTATAACTGTAACATATAGGGAAACTTAAAACGTAATATTGAAGTGATGAATAATTTATTAAATTAAAAGTAAACATTTTTAGTTTTAAAATTTCCTTTAACTAAAATATATTAAAGAAGTCATTTTTTTAAAGGTACCTTAGAACAATTATCGAACCGTAAAACACGCTTCAAATTTAGTAAATGCGTAGAAGCGATGCAGTTCAAAGGTTACGACTACAACATAGAGAAATTCCAGAGCAAATTAATAAAGTACAGAATATTAAAAAGAAATTAAAAAAATTATCAAAAAATAAAAGTGGAAAACAGCAACTTCAGAAATTTTTAAATAAGAGGATGGCATTAAAGGATTCAGATGATGAGGAAATAAATTTAAAAAAAAATAGAAAAAGATTCCAAAATAAGAGACGGCAGCTATTTCCGAGTGACGATGAAAATAATAATGTAGATAATTCAGATAATCAGTCGAAAGAAGAAAGTAAAAATGTTTAAAAATATTATTAAATAATATATTTATATTGTTAAATAATTATTAAATTAATTATAATTTTCCCCCTTATTGTACAGATAACATCGCAAATGAAGAAGATCCTCCAAGTGCAAATACTCCTGCTGAGACATTAGATAAATTAAATATAATTTTGCCAGGTTCAAGCGTCAACCACCAATCTTCATCGTATCTTAATCGTATTGAACGTTCATTTTCAGGATCGCCACCACGAAATGAACGTAAGAAAATAGCTATAATAATTATAAGAAATTGCTTAATATACATTATTAATTCAAAATTTACAGGTAATTAAATTTAAAAAAATGTATATATTTTTTCAGCAGACATACGAAATGTGGAGACTCCACGGTCGCGGCCGAATCGTAGAAATGAACGTAATGAACGTTCATTTTCAAGATCGCCACCACGAAATGAACGTAAGAAAATAGCTATAATAATTATAAGAAATTGCTTAATATACATTATTAATTCAAAATTTACAGGTAATTAAATTTAAAAAAATGTATATATTTTTTCAGCAGACATACGAAATGTGGAGACTCCACGGTCGCGGCCAAATCGTAGAAATGAACGTAATGAACGTTCATTTTCAAGATCGCCACCACGAAATGAACGTAAGAAAATAGCTATAATAATTATAAGAAATTGCTTAATATACATTATTAATTCAAAATTTACAGGTAATTAAATTTAAAAAAATGTATATATTTTTTCAGCAGACATACGAAATGTGGAGACTCCACGGTCGCGGCCGAATCGTAGAAGAGGCAACTTCGTCTATCGATTGAAAACTGCAGGTAATAAATTGTATTGCAAGACGCACATGTATAGGAATACACACGCGCACACACACACACACACACACACACACACACACACACACACACACACACACACACACACACACACACACATGCGTGCGCGCGCGCGGGATCCTACACGTTTAAAAAAAAATTTTTTTTAAAAGCTATAAAATAAAATTATATTAAACTATTTGGTAGGTGAACAAATAGAATCGGAGGATGAAAATCGTGACGAATATGACAATCACTTAAGCTCGGAAGTGCGAAAAGTTAATGAAGAAGGAAGACAGTTATATCAAATTGAAGGAGATGAGGTATCCCAGCTTCATATTAAGCAAGTATTTATAAATATTTAATTGAAATATTTATGTTCACAATTGTTTATCTAGATTTATATTGGATGTGGCAAGATGATACAACTGGCATTCTGGGAGTACATTAAACACCGTAGCCACTGGGTATTTTTACGAGAACTACTCGTAATATTTTGGGGCAAATATCATTTGGTAAACAGATGTTTTAAAAAATCAAAAGTAACAACTGAGCTGTACGAAAGATCCCCTCGAAAATACTTTACGCCAAAGAAATATAAAAATTTGCGTCGTAAGTATTGATTTTCAGTTGCAAATCGTTAATGATACATTACTTCAAATAATTCAATTTCATTTTTAGAATTATTTAAAGATTACCTTGACGAAATATTTCATCATTCTACAAAGAAAAAAAGAATTCTTCGTTATATGAACAAACACATCGGATATAAGATTAGAGATATCCGAAAATTAGATTATGAAAAAATTTTGATTTAATCAATTAACAGTTTTCTTTTTATAATTTTTTTTTATTTAACAGTTTTTATATTTTGTTACCAAATTTTTATATTTTATTACTTTATAGTAATTTAGTAAAGAAAGATACTTTATGTTTGTGTTGAATACTAATAAAAGATAATTTATGTTTGTCTTGTAATTTTCAAAATTATATTTCTTGAAAATTAATAAATTTATACTTACATTATTGTTTAATTTTTTTTCTTTTTCATAAATTGTTTCAATTACAAAAAATAATTAAATTTAAATATATGTACAAAAATATTTTTGAAACAAATGTATTAATAAAACCGTCATAAAGTGCATTATATTATACATTAGATCTTATTTTCCTATATCAAATGAAATATATCTTTTATGATATTAAATGATATTGTTAAAAAAATATTACAGCTAAATGTATTTTCATTAGATTTATGTTACACTTTATATAAGAAATAGATTGTACATGCAATTTATATGGCATCGCATGTGATAGGCTGCGCTCGGAAAGTTCACTCGATCCGAGTGCGCACGAGTATACTTCCTTCTCTTTCTATCTCAGCGAGTTAGAAGGAGAAGGGAGTATACCCGTGTGTACTCGGGTGACGTTTCCAAACGCAGCCCTATTGTATGCGATGTCATATAAAAATTTTTTAATAATATTAAATGATATCTCATTTGTGATACTATATGATATCTCATATGCAATATTAATTGAGATCTCGTATGCGCGCTGTCATATGATGTTTGGTTGGATACATAATATGAGATTTCATATGCGTTCTCATTTAAGATCTCGTAAGAAAAATCGTATGAGTTCTCATAAGAGAATTTTCATTAGGGAGCAGAACGAGACAAGGAGGAAACGCATCAGTCAATCAACAGAGAAGATTTAACGCGAATAACGCGAACGCGAGTAACGCGAGTACAAATAGTGCAGCAGGCACAGTAAATCAAAGAAACTTTTATCCGCGACAGAACGCGATAACATATAACAAAGGTTTCGGCAACCAAAATTCGAGAGCAGATAGTGTAGTTAAACCAAGCGCAGGGCAATTAACAATTACGAGCGGTGAGACAAGCAGACAAAACGAGACGCGACAACAGGGCGTAGGTTTCGCGAAAATGCGTTATAATCAACCGCGCTACAATGCGTCGTCGCTTAATCATCGTCAAACGCGCGAAAATAAGTCCGAACCGATAGTAGAATTTCCGTCGAGCGACGAGGACGATAAAGTGCACAAAGTGCAGAAAAGTGCGCAAAGTGCAGTAAGCCAAAATACGCGAAACGCGAAACGCGATAGTAAACCGGTTACGAAACACGTATCGGTAATCGAAAAACGACACGTCAACGCGGAGGGACAAGAATTTGCATCCGTGAAGATAAATGACGTCATGTCCGGAGAAAGTGTGGAGGCGGACATCACCAATGACGCTCAACCAATGATTTGTCTAATCGCGAGAGACGACAACAAGGAGAAACGTCGATCGATCGAAAACAACGAGAGGGCATTCATTTCAAAGGACGTGCATCGTAAGGAGCAAGAAGTGCAACAAGTGCAGAAGAAAGTGCAGATCGCACAGGAGAAAGAAGTGCAACAAGTGCAGAAGAAAGTGCAGATCGCACAGGAGGAAAAAGCGCAGCAAGTGCAGGAGAAAGTGCAGGTAGCACAAGGAAAGAAAGCGCAGCAAGCGCAGAAGAAAGTGCAGCGAGCACAAGAGAGAAAAGTGCAAAAAGCACAAAAGGAGCAATTGAAAGTACAGAAGGAGCTGAGAGAAATCGAAAAGGGTCACGTAGTGCAAGTAAATATTGTACGGACCGACGAAATTATTCGTGATTTAGACGAGAAGATGCTCGAGGAGCAGAACAAAAAGGTGCAAATAATAAAAGTGCCGTTTATTAAAATTCAATTTGGAGATATGAAAATTAAGACATTGGTAGATACAGGATCCCAATTGTCGATAATATGCTACGCAGTGTACGAGCAATTAAAAGAAAAAGGACTAATAATAGATGTCTTGCCAATTAGAAAATTTTTATTGAAAGGAGCTTTTCAAGAGAGAGGAGAAATCGTTGCGAACAAAGCACGAATACAATTCAAGTACAACGAGCTGACTTATACACACGAGTTCCACATCGTGAGAAAAATCTGTTACGAAGTCATCTTGGGAAGGGATTTCCAAATTAAAAACAAGATGTCGATGAGATTCGATGGGACACCCGGAATAGTATTTGCAGCGGAAGAAGAGGCTGAGGTGACGAGCATCGCACCGATAACAGCGGAAGAAGATATTACAGAAGAAGAAGCTCAAGAAGAGTTACAAAAACTTGTTGATGAATACGAGGACATATTCGATGGAACGATAGGGTGCGTCAACCACTACGTACACGAAATTGATTTTAAATCAAAGAGGGCTTTCAAGAAGAAGTCATACCCGATACCGGAGAAGCACTTACCAAAGGTTCGCGAGTACATGAAGGAGCTCGAAGAGAAGGGAATAGTAGAGCGTGCTGCGACCGAATATATCAATCCACTCGTAGTAGTCGTTAAAAAAGATGGGAGCATAAGACTCTGTCTAGACGCGAGGGAGATAAACAAGAGGATGGCGAACGACCACGCACAGCCACCGACGATCGAAGAAGTGTTTCGACGAGTAGGAAGGAAAAAGTATTTCACAACACTCGATATCTCACAAGCATTTTGGCAAATTCTATTGACCCCAGAGGCAATGAAGTACTGTGGATTTATGTTTGACGGACAGACATACATATTCAAGAGAATGCCATTCGGTATTAAGACAGCTGGAGCATCATTTACAAGAGCGATGAGAGATGCCTTGGGAGATGACTGCTTTGATTTCGAAATTGTTTACCTCGACGACGTGATGATAGCGTCAAGAACTTTAGCAGAACATATGCAGCATTTGAAGATTGTTTTCGAACGTCTAAGAAGAGTAGGATTTAAACTGAATCTGAAGAAATGCGACTTCATGAAGAAAGAGATAAAATTCCTTGGTCACACATTCACAGAAGTAAAGGCCGAGATGAACGAGGAAACAAAGACAGCTATAGTGAATTTCAAAAGACCACAAAGTAAGAAAGAAGTACAGATGTTCCTAGGATTGATAAACTGGGACAGAAGATTCATACAAAACTTAGCGAGGATGACAAGGACATTAGAACAGTTGCTAAAAAAGGGAGTAAAGTTTGTCTGGGAACGTGAGCATCAAGTGGCGTTCAATGATATCAAAAGGGCATTTGCAGAAGCTCCTAGCCTGTTTCTGATACGTCCGGAGATGAAGTTCGGCATAAATGTCGACGCAGCTAGAAGCGGATTGGGTGCGAGATTATACCAATACCGTGAAGGAGAAGAGGCAAAGTATACAATAGCTTATTTAAGCAGGAGTTTAAAAGGCGCCGAAGTGCGTTATACAATTACGGAGTTAGAGTGCTTAGCACTAGTGCATGCTTTGAGAAAGTGGCACACTTTATTAATGGGACGACACGTAAGAGTCCACACAGACCACAAGGCTCTACAATTCTTGAGTACTTGTGTACAAAACAATCATAGAATTGCACGATGGTTTGAGTTCATGCAGGAATTCGACCTCGAGATCGTTCATATTCCTGGAAAGGAGAACGAGATAGCGGATGCTCTATCGAGATCCAATGAGGAGGAGATTCAAGAGGAAGATGACGTAAAGCGCATAGCGCTCATCAGAGATCATTTCGAAGGGGCCAACACAGAAGAATGGATACCATGGTTGAAAAGGATCCAAAGACAGGACGAGGTACTTCAAACAGCGGTACAGGAAAATCCGGATGAAGTCTACGAACGAGATGGGCTCATAAGAGTCCGGTACAATGAAACTGACCGAGTAGCCGTTCCTGCCAAACACACATGGGGCCTCATAGCGAAGATACACCGTCTACTGATACATTTCGGTACGGATAAAGTGATAGCATTCACAGAGAAATACTTTCATACATTTAGAGTCGCGAGAATAGCGAGAGACGTGGTAGCATCATGCAAGATCTGCCAAATGACGAAATATTACACAAGGCCAACAGTAGGAAGACAGTACTACGACCTGCCGGAAGAACCAATGAAAACGGTTTCCCTTGATATATTCGGGCCGTTACCGAGAACACGACAAGGATTCAAATATATCCTGGTGATAATGGATCAATTTTCCAAATTAACAAAGTTTTATACGATGAAAGATCAGAAATTCGACACGATAGTCGAAACATTGGAGAACAGATATTTCAGAGAGATAGGAGTTCCGGAGGAGATTCTTACAGATAACGGTGGACAATTTATAACGGCGCGGTGGCGGAATTTTGCCACGGAGCGTGGGATAACCACGAGAAAAACGTCGCCTTATAACCCACAATCGAATCCGGTGGAAAGAGTAATGCGCGAACTAGGACGCGTTATCAGAGCATACGCCAGTGATATACAACACACTTGGTGGAGAATAGTAGACAGAGCCGAGGATGTCATCAATGACACGGTTCACTCGTCAACGGGATTTACACCGAACGAGATACAGTATAATGTAGAAACACATTGGCACGTGTGTGACGAATTGCGACCGATGCCTATACAATATGATGAGGAGGAGAAGCAAGAACGCATACAAATTGCGAAAGAGAGACTAGCCAGTGCGGCAGCGAAGAGGAAGTTACAGGCTGACAAGCATGACGTGGCGTCGAGGCATCAACCGGGTGACGGCGTTATGGTCAAGTTGCACCGTAGATCGGATGCTAACAGAAAATTGACTCGCAAGATTCACCTTGTCTACGACGGTCCATATCGTGTGGCGCGAGAAGTGCGCGAAAATGCCTATTTAATAGAGTCATTGGATGGACAGCCAATTGGCGTGTTCAATTCACGGCAGCTAAGACCGTATAGAAGACCAAATTTAAGAGAAGATGAGATAAATGACGACGGGGAAGATAATTTACAAGAAGATAATTTACAAGAAGATAATTTACAAGAAAATGAGATTCCACAACGTGAAGATTCACAACGTGAAGATAGTGATTCGCTAAGCGAAAACGAAGAATTAGACGAAAGTCTAGAAGAAGATTTAAGAGTATGTGTAATAACAATGCACGAATTACCGTCATCGGAAGAGGACATTGCCGAGGAGCATGCCGAGGAGTACGATAATGACGAGGAAAATACAAATAATGCCGAGGAGCAGTTCAGAAGACCATCAACAACACGCGAAGACGTGGAACGAGATAATGCCGAGGAGAAACTCGAAGATGCCGAGGAGCATATCACAGATGACCAGGAAAATGCCGAGGAGCAACCTGAAAATAATAAGAAGATTAACACAGATGAAAACATCAAGAAAAATAGTGAAAGTGATAAAGAAGAAGTTGGAGGACCCTTCATTGCGAAGGAAGTTCCTTTAACCCACTTCAAGAGGAAATATCCAGAGGAAGATTTAAGCGAGGAGTCAGAAGAAGACAGAATTAGGAGAAGACAGAGGAGAGCGAAAGTAGAGGAAATAGCGAGAAAATACACTTACCTGAGGAGCAGGAAAAGGAATCCTAGCGGCGATCCAGGAAGCAACGAAGAGTACTACAACTGGAAAAGAGAGAAAGGTCAAGAAATAAGGGAGAAGAAAAAGTACACTTACCGGAGTAAAAAATACCGAGGAAACGGAGCGATGAAGCATCAAGACATGAAGCCGGCGTACGTTGGAGGATATCCAGCAAAAAGGCAATCATGCAGGGCCGATTGGTTTCATTTAGCATCCTGTAGCAGTCTGAAAGATGACAACGAAGAAGATGATGAACCTGAAACAGAAGAGGAGAATATTAGTGACGAAGAACTCAGAGATAGTGACATAGAAATATTACAACGAAAATCGAAGAAAGAAGAAGAGCAAGAGTCTCCAGACGAGATAATGCTGTCAGACAGCAGTTACAACACGACACCCGAACACGAGGTGCACATAGAGCACGAAAGTGCAAATAAAAATCAAGAAGGGCACGAAAGTGCAAATGAAAATAACGAAGAAATTGAAAACGAGCACGTAGAGCACGAAAGTGCAGATGAGAACCAAGAAGTGCACGAAAGTGCAAATAATAATAACGACGAGGAAGTCGAAAATGAGCAAGAAGAGCACGAAAGTGCAGACGAAATACACGAAGAGCACGAAAGTGCAAACGAGGATCAACAAGATTCCGAACAGTCTGAGGACAATCTAGATGAAAACATATTTCAAGATATGGGTGCACCAGAAGCATTTATAGATGCACACCCAGGCATATACATCGAAGGAAACATCTACAAGAAATACTATAAAAATCCAGGACGATGGATAATGCAGACAGCCAATCAGGGCGAAGACGAAATAGAAGTGTTTCAAGAACACGCGACATGTGATGCAGCCATAATGCACACGACGCGCCACGAGATGCGCAGCGCCACGATCAACGGCAGACACATTCAGACAGCCGTGGTGAACGGACGTCTGTTAAGCGAGCACGCAAATACAAAGCGACATACGCGAACGCAGAAAAACATTTATACGCGAGTGAATAACAACAAGAGGACCAAAATGGATCCGACAAGAGAGAAAAAGATTAGGACGATAAGAGGACTCAATAAGAAGATGAAAAATTACCTCGATCATCACAATTTAACGACCATGAGTGATCAACATGTGGATACCATCCAGAACTACGTGGAGGGATTATCACCAACAAACGAAGTAAGCGAGGAATACGACAGGCGAGAAAGAGAGGCGCAGGACGAATCGTTCGAGCTATTAGCGAAATGCGAGGAGGCAAGAAATAGAAACGTGTTCCAAATAGAAGACAAAGAGATCAAAGATATCGAAGGTAATACGGTGGCGGATCTTAAAATATTATTCGTCATTCGTAATAAAAGAAAACGCGACGACAAGCGTGACTTAATATATCAAATCAACACAACGATAGCCGACGGCATACCAGACGTAAGAGCACGTGCGGTACAACGAAGAACAATACCAGCAGAAGCGATAAAAATAATATCAGCAAAACCAAGTGCAATTTCTACACCAGAAGCGCAGACAGCACAAACCGCAGTAAATATTACATACACACAAAAAATAGAAATAAAAAGGAGAATGCGAAAGGCACGGATAAAGCAAAGCCGAAAATGACATCAATGGAAAAAGTACAACTACCAGTCAAGGCAACAGCAAAGAAAAGGAACAGATCAACATCGGCGACGAGCAGAAAAACGAAAGAGATAGCAAAAAAGAAAATTAAAAAGTATTCACAAGAAGAAGATCCAGCAGAATCATCGCAGAGCAGCGCGGAGGAGCAACAACCCGCCAGGCGACCCGACTCTCCGAAGAAGCTCACTCTTGAGAAAGAACTCAAGGTCAGCTTGCCGAGGAGAATGAAATCGCAGGTTTCACCCTCGATTTCCATAGAGAGCCGGGAATCTACCGGTCTGACACTGACGATGTCCCACGACAACGGGGCGAAGCAGTCACCGAAAGTGCAGCCGAGTGGACAACCCGAGGAGGCTAAACGACAGACAATAGAGCCTCTGATAAGCCCGACAGCAGACGAGGGCGCGAGAGAATCATACCAATACGAGGAACTACCCGACGAAGAGGTCCGGAGGCTTATGGCGAGGGGCAGGGCAGAGATCGTCGAGACGACGTCGCCCGGTAGCCAGATCTTCGCAACGGAGGTGGAGGTGCAGCAGGAGTTGCCACCGATACAGAGCAGCCAGCAGGACCGGAGCGAAGGGAACGAGTATACACAGCTGTAGAGCAGCAAAATAAATATACCTTTTTATAATGTACAAGCGAGTATTATCGTTTTAAGTTTTTAACGCACAAGTTTTAATTATTTTAATTTTATTAATTTTACACACGACGAATAGTCGAGAAAAGGGCACGAGGTGCAAATAGAATTAGAGATAAGGATACGGCAGCGAGCCGACGAAATATATTGAGAATAAAGAAAAAGAGTTTACACATAAACAGATATACATACCTACAAACATTCCTCCAATCCCAGATAATTGTCAATAAGACGAGCACACAAAATACATAATATTAACGATAACATTCATCCAGATGGATTCAGATAAATTCAAAATAATTATACTTACATTCATTTTCATTCTTTTTGCCATAGCAGTAGTTAGTATACTGTTACTGGTATATTCTTATAGAGTAGAGTCAGAACCACATTGCTTACCATGAAATTTAAAGAATACATAATTGTTTCATTTATAATATTTTTCCCATTATTCACAAGTTTCCCAGACACGGATATCATACTTACACTCTACGCAATATTTACACTTTACATAATAATTTTAGGAGCGGAGATAGATCCACGACCGATCCGCGAGTGACGGTCTTATTAAACATTATATTTAAGCTACACTTTTAGCGCGATTAACGAGCAGGACATATTCCTGAACAAACATATATTTTATTTTATTTTTTCAAGCGATATTTACAATTACACCCCGCTACACTAATTACACTTTACCGGACATAAGCCGATAGAGAAAGCAGGGACAATCTGCACATGGAAGAAATTCCAATTTGATAAAGTTAACAATTTTATAAAGTTCTAACAACAATTTCAACGTTTAAACAGTTATATTAAGGCCTTCAGCCGACGAGATGCACAAGGTGCACAAGTACAATTAGATTCACATTTTATTCAAGATTTATTAAGATTTTATTACAGAAACGACCTTTTGGGGCAATATACAATTAATTAAATTCATTTGCAACATTTTAAAGCATTTTGAAGATTTACACTTATTTATTACACTCTCGACACTTTCTACACCTGTTTCTAAGATTCAGCGTGCGAGACGAGCCAGCGAAGGCTCTACACCTTTTATTACACTTTCGACACTTTCTACACCTGTTTCTAGATTCAGCGTGCGAGACGAGCCAGCGAAGGCTCTACACCTTTTAATTACACCCATTACACTTTCTACACTTGCATGTTAGATTTCAGCGTGCGAGACCGAGTCACCGAAAGGTGCTACACTTTTACACTTTCTACACTCGACGACTTAGGATAAGCGTGCGAGATGAGCCAACGACGGCAGTTACACTTTTGATACACTTTTAGCACTCTGAGTGCAGATTCATTAAATTCATAGAATTTTCAGCGTATTATTTACAGTTACTTCTCGAGGAAGAGAAACAGGCCAAATGGAGTTGTTCCAGGCAAAGATTTATTTAACATTGCAAATAGCATTGATTTTCATTATATTCAGTTACACCTTCTTACACTTTTATGTACTTTCTACACTTTTAGACGGCATTGAGCCAATTTAATATTATATTCATTAATTTGATATTTAAACATTATTTCCTGTCAATTTAAGAATTCATTATTATGCGATTATGCATGCGGTAATTTTAAGCCGCGTTATACTTACCTTTTGATACTTACCTTTATTACACCGACTCCGGTGATTAGATGAGACGATTCCATAGCGATCCTGGGTACCTGAAAGAAAAGAGAAATTAATACTTACCTGGTTTACATTGGATTCGTCTTTTGTGACGTTGAGAGTCACTCGATAATAATCGAGTGACTTTGAGTTCGCTTGCGCGAAGTTTGCGTGCAGCGACGCGTTTGGTTCACGCGGGTGCGAAAGCCAAGTCGCGCCGTTGCACTTTAGTGTAGCATCTCACGAAAAGGTGCCGAGTCCCAACAACGACTCGGCAAGCGAAGTGCAGATGGAATCGTACCATCTACACCCGAAGGTGCGTTCCGCGAGTGCGAAGGCTGCGCGCCTAAAATGAGGACTCAGCGCATGCGTGAGTCTAAGGTGGGAGAACTCGACCCGTTCCTCCCGGACAGTCCGTCGTGAATTTTCGAGGCGTCAACACGTACATCGGTTGCGCCATACAAATCGGAAAAGGCGTTCTTATCCCGTTATCCGCTAGCGTTAGTAGCGTGATTGAACATTAATTAGAGACAGTGAGTGCGCGATACGGGATACCCATTTGCGCTTATATTGATCGTTAAGATCCGCTTTAACCGAAATAACGGCGTTTCGATAAAAACTCGACGTAGCAACACGCGATCGAGCGAACACGTGCGTTAGAAGAGATTGCTGTACAATCTAGTTTTAAATAAATTATTATTTGTTTATAATAAACAAAAAGCATTATTTCGCGACCCCAGTGAGTATCCTATCCTCGTAAATACGTTCGCTTAACAAGGGCGTGGCCGACGGCCTTGAACGCGCCTGCAACGTGAATCGACAGCCATATTGCCGAGAAGGAAGGACGGGGCAACGCAGTAACTTAAGGTTTCTGTATTCTATCCAGAAAATACAGTGGCGACCGTAAATTCAGCCCAAGTAGTAAGTGGCTATATTTGATAATTTTAACAATTACATTCGTGTTCCGGTCACAACCTCACCTGATTTTTCGTACACATGCCCCTTATTACTGTATATTTAATATATATCAAATTTAGGTACCTATCTAATACTTATTCTCATGAAAGGACTACCTTAATGGTACCAGTGACAACTACGTTGCGTTGTCGCCAATCGTCAATCGTTACTAATGTTGTTACGTTACACCTGATGAGAATTATTAACTCCCATCACGTGACATACTGACACAAGGACTACGCAATTATGGAACGCGATATGATTAGTCTACGTTTGTTGTCGGTCTTATCCTCCTCGTATGCAGCAAAGCGATAAGCCTAAAGAAGTTCTGGTTAAGGTAGTCCTTTCACCTACGCACTTAGTCAAGTAACAGTCCGTCATGAGGTAATTGAAAACAAACATTGCAACATCCCAATAATTATAATAATATAAAATATGATTTTACACGCACGATTTAATCGTATTTAATTATTTACTAATTAAAAAAATATCACAATAGTAGTGCGGTTGGAATCAATTTAGGTTAAGTCAGGCATGACAGTACGGGCTGCGTTCGGAAGCGTCACTCGGGTGCGCATCCCTTCTCCTTCTAACTTGCTGAGATAGAAGGAGAGGGGAGTGTGCTCGTGTGCGTTCAGGTGACGTTTCCGAACGCAGCCACGAGTAAAACAATATGCGATTGGATCCACTACTTATTTAACCTTATATATCAGAGCAAAACTTGTGCTAAGCCCTTATTTTCAAGGTACGTACGAAATCCGGAAACTTCAGGGAATATTTTAAGACATTAATAATGTATTCATCTAATCGCTAAGTACATGTGTTATTCGTTGAAAACCTCGGCCGTGGCGATTTGCATCATTCTATCTTTCTCGTTCATTAGATGTAAACAAGGATAGAATGACAATAGCACGCTCCGCGAACGCACATTTAGAATAACTTATTTCTTGTAAAGTTGTGCTAACCTCACCTGATTTTTCGTACATATGCCCCTTATTACTGTATATTTAATATTCAGTAATTTAATATATATCAAATTTAGGTACCTATCTAATACTTATTCTCATGAAAGGACTACCTTAATGGTACCAGTGGCAACTACGTTGCGTTGTCGCCAATCGTCAATCGTTACTAATGTTGTTACGTTACACCTGATGAGAATTATTAACTCCCATCACGTGACATACTGACACAAGGACTACGCAATTATGGAACGCGATATGATTAGTCTACGTTTGTTGTCGGTCTTATCCTCCTCGTATGCAGCAAAGCGATAAGCCTAAAGAAGTTCTGGTTAATGGTACCAGTGGCAACTACGTTGCGTTGTCGCCAATCGTCAATCGTTACTAATGTTGTTACGTTACACCTGATGAGAATTATTAACTCCCATCACGTGACATACTGACACAAGGACTACGCAATTATGGAACGCGATATGATTAGTCTACGTTTGTTGTTAAGACTGTTTGCTACCGACATAAGAATACGACAATTATTTAAGAAATCGTCATTTTCCTTAAACACATTTAAGGACACATAATATTAATATCCATGCATGGTTTATGGCGTTTTCGATTTGCTACTCGACCCGACTCGGGTCGCATCAATGGACGTGGAATACATACACAGATATGTATGTATTCCACGTCAATGATGCTAGAGTCCTGTATACATGATGCGACCCGAGTCGGTTTGAGTCACAAATTGAAAACGCCATTAGTTTAATGATGATAATTACACTGTCATGTTTGATATACGAATACATTCATTGGGAAATTAGCATTTGGTAAGAAGGATTCACTGATTGTGAAACTACTTCATTTTTATACCAAGCTCCTAACTTATGTGGCAGTGCTTTGCATGTACCGTATGGTACATCTTGGTCACTCGTTAACGTTTAATGATCCAATATTATGCTGGAAAACGCGTGACTCGTATGTCAATTATCGCTCTGGATAGGTTTTTCATCTAGATATGTCGTTCAGTACTTATACAATATATACAATTACAATATATACAATATATACAATTTAGTGTTCGCAGTGTGATGTTCTGGCATCATTCCGATATCGAGTTTATTTAATTTAGCTTAATAGAGTCTTAATCCGATGGGCGAATCATTCAACATATTTTTCGCGAATGTTCCGTATTGAGGTAAAATATGTATTGTTGCTTTGATATTTTATCACTTTATTACTCGACCCGATAATTTCGTCGATTACTTTAATACGCGCTATCGGAGGTGATTATGAAAACCAAAAAATGAATGCGACATAACTAAGATGCAACTCGATGTGGTATAAGGAAAATGGATTTCCGTTATTTAATCGTAACAATGGTAGGTGACAGCTCCAAGAAATTCTGTTTTAAAAGTGTTGTTAATGATGTTCCTTTCTATTTACTTGAGAAAATTGAGTTTTTGATTTATGATTATTAGTAGAGTTATTTAACAACACTAGATTTTTACGTTTCAAAGCTGTGTTAATTAATAGTATCATGATGATGACGAAAATGACTTGTTCGAATCTAATTAACACGGTCAGATGTGTACAAGGAGTCAGCTTTTATTTCCGAATACACTTCACGTAATTCAGCATTTTTTCTTTCTTTCTTTTTTTCTCTTTTTTCTTTTTCTTTAATTATTAGAGAAAAGTGTCCTATTATGAGACAGGATCCTAATATGAGATATGTTAAGCTAAAAGGCCCTATATAGACCTTATCTATTGATCCCACCATGAAAAAACCCCACCATCTTATATTAGGATTCTATCTCATAATAGGGCACTTTCCTCTATATATATATATATATATATAGATATATATCTTTATTACTATAATACTGCTTAGTCGAAATGTGGATATCTGAGTAAATAAACTAGCTTTATTGTACTAAGCTATAAAATAGATATGATCAATTGCTCTAAATTGATTATCGACATTTATTAAAAATTAATTATAAATTCAAAACAGTTGTTATTTTATCTGAATATTCGTATGGTCAAAAAACTGTAATTTCCTCAAACTTGCTTGTTTCAAATACATTTGTATTGATTGTAATTTGTACATAATTTAAGAATAAATCATTTCTGTATACATAAACTGGCAATTCCCAGCGAGAAATGACTCATGAAATCGACGTCGATAGACATCGGTCATTTCTGGCTGAGTTGGTACGATAAATCTTGAATTTTCTTTAATATAAACGATGCGACACATTTTACTTTTTTGAAAAATTGTAGGAATAGTATCTCTTCCCTCTTCTTCTTTCCTTCTACCTCCTTCGCTCATTTAATAATTACATATGCGGGAGTATACTCAAGTAGTTAAATTGAATTATTTCAATTAAACTTGTTTAATTTTACATTCTATTTAATTAAATATAATTAATTTAATAAATAAAACATGCACATGTTAGTAAAAGAGTGTTATTAATTAAAGAAAACATTTGTACAACAGGTTTATAATGATCTTTCTTTATTTAGAAAAAATATTAAACGTTTTGAATGCGATTATTTCCGCATGTATGTATACACACAGACACGTGTGTGTGTGTGTGTGTGTGTGTGTGTGTGTGTGTGTGTGTGTGTGTGTGTGTGTGTGCATGCGGCTAAATTCGAGTCAGTTGTAGTTCGGCTTTGAATTTTAAAAGACATCGCGTGTTAATATTATAAAGGACCCCGCACAAGAACCTATGGAAATGGGTTCTCGGCGGATTTGTCTGAAATTTTGGGAAAATGTTGGTCATGTCATCCTGATCAGAAGTTCTCATGGCAAGAACTCTCTTCAAAGCAGTATTTTAGTTCCAGGAGATCTTAAAGATGGATATTTTATCACGCGATCACAGATGATTTCACCCATTCAGCTTTCAGTCGTTGCTC
This sequence comes from Temnothorax nylanderi, assembly GCF_030848795.1. Classification (NCBI taxonomy): domain Eukaryota; kingdom Metazoa; phylum Arthropoda; class Insecta; order Hymenoptera; family Formicidae; genus Temnothorax; species Temnothorax nylanderi. The sequence goes on along the minus strand of NW_027249305.1, from coordinate 83,313 downwards.
GACTCTTTATTATACCGTACACTCACATGGAAGTCAAGCAGTTTATTTGTATAATCGATCACCACAATGCTCTTATATTGTCTTAAAGAAAACACATCGCTGAAAGCTTTCTGCACACAGACACTATACAAGTCCCTTAGGAGGAGGAACATATTCTGTCGATGCTTCACTCGTTCGATATGTTTTTCGCAATTTTGTTTCAATTGAGCTGCAAATTTAATGTTTACTCCATATTTTTCTTCCTTTTCTTTCAGTTGTCGCCATAATTTATCCAAACAGTCAAACTGGTTTTCTATCTCGCGAATTTTATCTCCTAACTCAGTTAGTAAAATTTTGATTTGGTTTGTCAATCTGATAGTGTTTAGTCTGGGACATTTTTCAGTGGCGTTGGAAACCGCTTTCTTTACCACTGTTTCTTGTATATTAAATTCCCTCTTTGCGCACTGTATGGTGAATTTCCCGTAACTTTTAAGTCGCATGCTGACACTGGTGCCGATGCCTTTCCTTCTCTCGTATCAACTCCTTAATTTAATGTATTCTTATATGAGTATGTCCTTAATTTATTGTATTCTTTTTCGACTATATTGAAATCCTCCTTATAATTATTTTCAATGGTATCCAAGAGAGTAGCTTTCATAAATAAATTATACTTTTCATCGGGTTTAGAAGTAACTAAAAATGTTCTTGAAACGTCCTGATTTAAAACAAATATTGGATTATCAATCTGTATATTCATCGTCGTTATGATACTGTCCAATTCATCTTGTTTTGTAGAAACAATTTTTTCTTCCCATTTTTCAGCTCCAGGAGACCTTAAAGATGGATATTTTATCACGCGATCACAGATGATTTCACCCATTCAGCTTTCAGTCGTTGCTCGACTCTTTATCATACTGTACACTCACATGTAAGTCAAGCAGTTTATTTGTATGATCGATCACCACAGTACTCTTATATTGTCTTTAAGAAAGCACATTGGTAAAAGCTTTCTGCACACAGACACTATACAAGTCCCTTAGGAGGAGGAACATATTCTGTCGATGCTTGACTCGTTCGATATGTTTTTCGCAATCTTGTTTCAATTGAACTGCAAAGTTAATGTTTACTTCATATTTTTCTTCCTTTTCTTTCAGTTGTCGCCATAATTTATCCAAACAGTCAAACTGGTTTTCTATCTCGCGAATTTTATCTCCTAACTCAGTTAGTAAAATTTTGATTTGGTTTGTCAATCTGGTAGTGTTTAGCCTGGGACATTTTTCAGTGGCGTTGGAAACCGCTTTCTTTACCACTGTTTCTTGTATATCAAATTCCCTCTTTGCGCACTGTATGGCGAATTTCCCGTAACTTTTGAGTAACATGCTGACACTGGTGCCGATGATTTTCCTTCTCCCGTGTCAACTCCTTAATTTGGTCTTTAAGTCTTTGGTCTTTAATCAACGGTCTTCTGAAGCTGCTGCACGTTTTTAGTTAAAGCCTTTCCCAAGCCACTTTCCTGCGCTATTTTCTTTTCCAACTCCGCGGCTTCGTTACGGAAAACATCAATACAACTGGCATCATGCAAATCAATTTCATCTTTCAGTTCATTAATCAAATTAGTATTATTTGCATTATTTTTATTATGTTTTATAGAAACATGAAGATATTTAGCGCGTGTACACCTTCCCTCATAAGACCTGTAATTTGGATTGGGGTAGAATGTGTATTCATGTAAAGTAAACGCTCTTTTGCAATTTTTTGGCACTTTTGCCATGTCCGACATTATCTCGCAGGCTTCTTCACTTGTTAAAGAGCATAATTAACGAAAAGTCGACGGAAAGTTGACTTTTATAAGTCAATGAGTATATCCTTAATTTATTGTATTCTTCTTCGACTATATAGAAATCCTCTTTATAATTATTTTCAATGGTATCCAAGAGAGTAGCTTTCATAAATAAATTATACTTTTCATCGGGTTTAGAAGTAACTAAAAATGTTCTTGAAACATCCTGATTTAAAACAGATATTGGATTATCAATCTGTATATTCATCGTCATTATGATACTGTCCAATTCCTCTTGTTTTGTAGAAACAATTTTTCCTTCCCATTTTTTAATCTTATATGACGAGGTATTTCCAATAGTACGTATAATTGTAATTGTGTCGCCATAAATGTCAGGCTTGTATTCAGTGTCTTCTTTATTAACTAATGTTATAAATAATAACTTAAATTGAAATTAACTTTAACTTACTTATATTGTTAGATTAAAATCATCTTTGACTTATATTTTTTCGTTAAAATTTGCTTTAATTTAAATTATTAAATAAAAATCAATTGGGAGAAGAGTCAGATAAGGATGATGGGGGAGAGAGCAGAAACAATGTGGAATACTACAAAATATCTTGTAATACCGTCTATATTAATGCTCTCTTTTACCTGTGTATACTTCGTCGTACATATGTAATTGTTTTGTAATTCAAAATATGAAGAATAACATATTTTTCACAATTAATATATTTTATAGCTTAAATATATCTCGTAATATATTTTTAATGCGGATAAGCTATAAGTTACACTCTCATTTTGTTGGTATTATGTATTTTAAAGGTGTGCATTTTAAATAAATTAATTTTTAACTTATAAACTGAAAAGTTGACATACTGTTTATAAATTTTCATTAATATACGTATGTATGAGTGTGCAGCATCTAATTACGATATATAAATGTAATGTGACATATAATATATATTGAAGTTGTAATTCACGAAAACTGAGCACTCTGTGTGTCTTCTGGTAATAACAACAAATATAACAACAAAAATAACAAAAATAACAATAAAAATAATAATTATAATATTAAAATAATAATATTACATTTTCATACATTAAGAAATCTTTCAAAATTTATATATATTTTTAATTTTCAGATTCAGAATAAGAAAATTACTTGGAAAAAAACGTTTTTTTAAAAAATTGTTAAAAATTTAATATAGTATTTAATGTTTAATGTTTAATGTTTAAGGTTTAATGTTTTAATGTAAATAATGTTAAATGTAAATGAAAATATCTAAAATATTTACAATATAATAATGTTTAATATTTAATGTTTAATGTTTTAATGTAAATAATGTTAAATGTAAATGAAAATATCTAAAATATTTACAATTAATTCTCTTCTTGTTCTCATTCCTTTTCTTATTAATATTGTGTTATAATTTTACTTACAATAAAACAACTTTTTATTGGCAATTATTGTCTAAAATTTTTGTTCAATATGTATATAAGTTAGACATATTTTAAAATTATTCTTTATATTTATAATTGCGTTTGTCTTCTCCAACTCGATTATTCAATTTCGAATCAATTGAATGGTATAGAAGGTTTAGAAATTTTACTTTTTCCCCAGGTTTAACTTTCCCTCCTGTTACTTCTTTGAAAAGGACGTATTTAAAAAATATATAGATATATATAGTTTGATGTACCTTATAAGATAAAATTAAATTCTGTCGCAAGTGTTACGCTAATTATCATAAATAAAGTATGGACTTTATATTTTTATGTGTTAAATAATTATAATACTTCCAAACTTTTAAGTGATATATTATAAATGAACGAAATAGAATAGAATAAATGGCGCGCGCGTAGCGCGCGCCCTTGTGTTGTTCTAGTCTATATAAATTAGGCTTTATTTCTTAAATTCTAGATGAGTATAATTACATGCGTCGATAATTAAAAAAAAACAAAAAAAAAATATGTATATATATATACACTGGGCAACAAAATTATCGCAACAAAAATTTACGTAAAAAATTTGCCCAACTTCAAATAAGCATAACTCCGCGAAAAATTGTCGTATCTGAAAGATTTTTTTTCATTTTAAAGGGTGAAGTCTGTATTTTAAGGAACCATTGTTAGATTTTGAATTTAGCCTCCCGCTCTCCCGCCGTTCTTCCAAAAGTAAGGACGTGTTACGTCTCCAAAAAATTGCATACTTTGACACATTCTACGGAGTAGAATGAATTTTTTTCGTAACTATCATGGCAACCATCGTAAAATATGGACTTTTCCCTGCAAATTAAAAAAAAATTAAGTCTGTACGATTTTTTTTCGCCGAGTTATGGCTTATCAAAGTTACCTATGCATTTTTGTGCATTCAATCACCGCCAACATTAGTATTACCCGATGAACACTACGGGGACGTTATTGGTCGGATTTTGCCTATCGTGTGTGTGTGTGTGTGTGTGTGTGTGTGTGTGTGTGTGTGTGTGTGTGTGTGTGTGTGTGTGTGTGTGTGTGTGTGTGTGTGTGTGTGTGTGTGTGTTAGCAGAGATTTGGGCACACTGATTTTCATTCAAACGAGGAATTGTTACGATTTTGTCGTTTGTTTTCGAATTAACGATACAATACAGTGATTGCAATACTGTGAAGTTATACTTACAGAAGTAATGTACTGTGAAGTTACTTACTTCAGTATTACAAAACTTCACAGTATTGCAGTCACTGTATTGTATTGCTCATTCGGAACCAAAAGACAAAATCGTAACAATGCCTCGTTTGAATAAAAATTAGTTTGCGCAAATCTCTGCTAACACACACACACATACACGATAGGCAAAATCCGACCAATAACCTCCCCGAAGTGTTCATCGGGTAATACTAATGTTGGCGGTGATTAAATGCACAAAAATGCATAGGTAACTTTGATAAGCCATAACTCGGCGAAAAAAAATCGTACGGACTTAATTTTTTTTTAATTTGCAGGGAAAAGTCCATATTTTACGATGGTTGCCATGATAGTTACGAAAAAAATTCATTCTACTCCGTAGAATGTGTCAAAGTATGCAATTTTTTGGAGACGTAACACGTCCTTACTTTTGGAAGAACGGCGGGAGGGCGGGAGGCTAAATTCAAAATCTAACAATGGTTCCTTAAAATACAGACTTCACCCTTTAAAATGAAAAAAAAATCTTTCAGATATGACAATTTTTCGCGGAGTTATGCTTATTTGAAGTTGGGCAAATTTTTTACGTAAATTTTTGTTGCGATAATTTTGTTGCCCAGTGTATATAATACAGGGTGTATCAGAATGTTTGGTACTTTTTTCATATTTAGATAGAGCGAGCCAAACTGAGTCGAAAAGTCATGTACCATTTTGCAATTTTCGCAATAGTTGATGAGTTATTAATGATTAAAAATCGCCGTATTGGCCCGGCCCACCGCCAAATCCAAGCGCGCGGCAAGATGCGGCCGCCCCGCGGTCGGCGCGCGGGCAGTTGTTTACTTCAAGCGGCACGAGCGGCACGTAACGCCGGGCCCCCGTCCTGAGCGATGATAGTTTCTCGCCTTTTTTAAATAGAAATAAAATTTTCTAACAACATAGAAAAATTTTTTGTGCGTACTTATGTACATACGTGTGTACATGCATACGCAGTAAAATATCAATTGTACTGCTTAAAAAAGCGATTACTCAATTTACTTTTTTTCTGTTAGTAAGTAACGGTTGTCTTTAAGAAAGAATATTTTCTTGATAATAGTCTTAAAATGTACAAATTTTAGAAAGAGTCTTTATCATGTACTCGAAAGAAGAATTTATACTCCTTCAAAGAACATAATAAAATTTTATTGAAGAAAAGTCAAAATAATAAATAAAGTAATATGAGGACCCTCGAGATTAAAATAGGAGAAGTCAAGGCTATGAGGGTCAGACGCAGATCACAGTGCGTAATATCAGAAATAACTGATTTATTCGTCGTTTTGATACATTACATCGATCCGTACGTTTCGGCTCAGCTTTGAGCCATCTTCAGCGGTAGTTACAGAAGTTAAGTTACACGTTCTCCGTACCGTATGGTGAGTTTACTGATTCAAAGTATCAGAAACATAGACCAATTGATCCATATCTGTAAATTTGTTCAATTAATGTTGAGATATTAAAAAGATCTCTTAGGAAACTCACCATTCGGTCTGAAAAACGTGGAATACAGAGCCATGTACATAATGAATACTCTCTGCGAGAAGACTTGACGATCTTGTCGACACGACACACAATGATATAAAAGGTCTTGCAAGAAGAGGCATGTCGTAGGTCAACACACCGGCGAGGATTATAACATAGCACGATTTGACACCGTCTCAAAATGACACGGATTTTTTGCATCATGCATATGTCACGGTTTTGAGCAAATTGTAATCCATGCTCATGAACTTGGTCGTTGGCAAATCGGGGTTTTACTATTGGTACATGCAATATTGTGACGGTGTCAAATCGTGCTTTGTTATAATCCTCGCCGATGTGTTGACCTACGACATGCCTCTTCTTGCAAGACCTTTCATATCATTGTGTGTCGTGTCGACAAGATCGTCAAGTCTTCTCGCAGAGAGTATTCATTATGTACATGGCTCTGTATTCCACGTTTTTCAGACCGAATGGTGAGTTTCCTAAGAGATCTTTTTAATATCTCAACATTATTTGAACAAATTTACAGATATGGATCAATTGATCTATGTTTCTGATACTTTGAATCAGTAAACTCACCATACGGTACGGAGAACGTGTAACTTAACTTGTGTAACTACCGCTGAAGATGGCTCAAAGCTGAGCCAAAACGTACGGATCGATGTAATGTATCAAAACGACGATTAAATCAGTTATTTCTGATATTACCCCTTATGAAAAAAAACTATTGACAGCGAGTTAACTATTGGACTTTCAATAGTTAACTATTAAATTTGAATAGTACGTACTATTCAAATCTAATAGTTATCCAATAGTTAATTCGCTCTCAATAGTTTTTCAATAGTTTTTTTTCATAAGGGACGCACTGTGATCTGCGTCTGACCCTCATAGCCTTGACTTCTCCTATCAAAATAATTAGCAAATCGAATTTTTGTTTTAATTTTATATTCTTAACTGAAGAACTGAATAATTAGAATTTAGAATATTATTTATTTTAAGTAATATTATCAAGAAAACATTTTTTGTAAAGATCATCGTTACTTAAAGGAAGAGAAAATTGAGTAATTGGTTTTTTTAGCACTAGAATGATATTTTTTTGCGTGTGCGTATACGGCACGCCGTTTTGCTATTTAATATCATCATAAAAATTCTACCAAATTAAATTGATACTCAAAGAAAAGAAATTATTATTATGTCTAGATACTTATAATTCATCGAATTATTATTAAGCTATAATTGAAAATGCAGAATTAAAATTATGTCTAGACAAAATATTAATTCTGAATTTATTTTATGTTATGACATAAAAATTTTTCGGGAATTAAAATTGTGTACATAATTGTAATTCACGAATTTTACTTATGTACACAATTTTAATTCTTAAATTTTTATTACGTACATAATTGTAATTCTCGAATTACTCTTTTTCTTTTAGTAAGTAACGGTTATCTTTAACAAAGAATATTTTCTTGATAATAATCTTAAAATGTACTTATCACAAATTTTAGAAAAAGTCTTTGTCATGTACTTTGTCATGTACTTTGTATGAAAAAAGAATTTATACTCCTTCAAAGAACATTATAAAGTATTATCAAAGAAAAGTCAAAATAATAAGTAAATCGAATTTTTGTTTTAATTTTATATTCTTAATTGAAGAATTAAACAATTAGATGCCTCTTCTTGCAAGACCTTTCATATCATTGTGTGTCGTGTCGACAAGATCGTCAAGTCTTCTCCCAGAGAGTATTCATTATGTACATGGCTCTGTATTCCACGTTATTCAGACCGAATGGTGAGTTTCCTAAGGAATCTTTTTAATATCTCAACATTAATTGAACAAATTTACAGATATGGATCAATTGGTCTATGTTTCTGATACTTTGAATCAGTAAACTCACCATACGGTACGGAGAACGTGTAACTTAATTTCTGTAACTGCCGCTGAAGATGGCTCAAAACTGAGCCGAAACGTACAGATCGATGTAATGTATCAAAACGACGAATAAATCAGTTATTTCTGATATTACGCACTGTGATCTGCGTCTGACCCTCATAGCCTTGACTTCTCCTATTTTAATCTCGAGGGTCCTCATATTACTTTATTTATTATTTTGACTTTTCTTTAATAAAATTTTATTATGTTCTTTGAAGGAGTATAAATTATTTTTTCGAGTACATGATAAAGACTCTTTCTAAAATTTGTACATTTTAAGACTATTATCAAGAAAATATTCTTTCTTAAAGACAACCGTTACTTACTAACAGAAAAAAAAGTAAATTGAGTAATCGCTTTTTTAAGCAGAACAATTGATATTTTACTGTGTATGCATGTACACACGTATGTACATAAGTACGCACAAAAAATTTTTCTATGTTGTTAGAAAATTTTATTTCTATTTAAAAAAGGCGAGAAACTATCATCGCTTAGGACGGGGGCCCGGCGTTACGCGCCGCTCGTGCTGCTTGAAGTAAACAACTGCCCGCGCGCCGACCGCGAAGCGGCCGCATCTCGCCGCGCGCTTGGATTTGGCGGTGGGCCGGGCCAATACGGCGATTTTTAATCATTAATAACTCATCAACTATCGCGAAAATTGCAAAATGGTACATGACTTTTCGACTCAGTTTGGCTCGCTCTATCTAAATATGAAAAAAGTACCAAACATTCTGATACACCCTGTATAAGATTTTGTGGACATACGTATATTATACAGGTGGACTTAAATTTATGGTACAATCTGGAAGAAGGTGATTTTAAAACTCACAATACAAATAATAGAAAAATTCTTTCTAATAAAATCTCATCTTTAAGAAAAACGATTTGGAAAATTAAAATGGAGATTTTACGTAACAGATTTGAATGTGCTCAATGTCTTCGTTTACTATCAGGAGTTAATAAATAAATTACATCTTGACAGTTCCTATATAACGAAATCTATGACACCAGTCAAGTACACGCGGCATTCCATAAATTTTCAAAGCAGCTTTTCGCCAAAACAAGTCCTCATTAAAAAAAAATCATTATCTTAACTTATTTGGTTTTATATAATTATAAAACAAGAAATTTCGTCGGCCTAACTGGCAGTAAAGTTAAATAGTTTAAAATTTTTTATTGCGAAAAAATATTACCCCAGCTAGGGTTTGAACCTGGAACCTCGCGTATACCGTGCGGGTGTCGTGCCAATTCGACCACTGGGGCTGTGGTAACATTTTATCGCAATAACAATTATAAAAACGACCAAGATGTATAACGTCTTTCCGATATGAACATAGAAAAACTGTGAGCCAACTTGCTTTGTCGGATTCACACAGTACTTTTTTTTCGGATCAAACATCGAGACATTATTAATTTCGACCATGGGTTTTTAGTCAGTTGATGTAATTTCTAGAAACCTTCCATTCCGTTGGGACACTATTACTAGGCCAGGTGTATCAAATTCAATAAAATAATTCTTCGCCAGTGATCAAATAATAAAACAAGAAAGGAGGGGTGTCAATAAGGCCGTTTTTTGGACCACGTCAGAATTGCTGTGGTATTTTCTTCCTACCGATGTAGCTCACAACCTCCTAGAACCGTTTGCTGTCCGAGCAATTAGAGGCTGAGAACAGGCAACTTGAAATCTCAAAAATCAATGGAGTTTTTCACATGGTGGTAGTGCCGGTTTCATTTCAGCATGTCATTGTTGAGCTTCCATTACCATATTTTCTCAAAAACTACTAGAATATTTGCTGCTTTAAATACGAAAGGGAGCTCATCAGACCTTCATGCATTCAAGATAGAATCAAGCCTGGTATTTTGAACGGATTGCTATATTACTGAACAATCATGCAATAGCATCCCTTGCGATGAATTGGACGATACTACTATAAGCCCAAACTTGATTTTAAGGAATTACATCATTTTGCGAATGCAATGTATATTCGAAATCACATACTGTGAAAAAATATTTGAATTCCAAACCTCAGTGAAGAGATGTAAAGAATATCTTCCGGAACGGACTTCTTTTTCATAGAATGCAATGCTCAGCTTCGCGGAGCATTGGTATCATTCAGGTTATTGTGTTTTGCTGCACAGTATGTACAACAAATAATCAATCGTTCCATTTTAATTAACAATTCATGCATTCCCAAAACGAGAACAGTACTGTGCACTATCCACACTTCCAGTAGCTTTGTTCTTTTGTTTTTCTTCCCGTCATTCGTTTGCCTTCACGAAATCAAGACCCAACGCATTAATTCTTCACCTCATTCAATCAATGGTTTCTCATTAACGATAAAAGCAATCCTAGAGCACAAACAGTATTGTGCACTCTTCATCTGACCAGTAGCTTAGTTGTTCTGTCTCCTTCCCGGAATTCGTTCCTCTCAACAGATTCAACATCGACTTGGATACACAGTTGTCTTTTTAGCGCGTTCTTGAACTGAAAGCATTGTAGGTGAACTGTCACCACATTATTCTCATCGCACTTATGTTTAAATGAATCGTCTTTATCAACGATCAGCGCATTTTCAGAGCATAAACAGTATTGCGCGCTGATCTTCTTCAGTAGCTTAGTTTCTCGTTTTCACTACTTTTTATCGATCATTACCATTTTCTTGTTACTATTACGTTAATATCCATTATCCGACCGCATTATGAGCAATCGTACGAGCAGCACTTCAAGTACTATCAGTACTGAATCTGTTGCTACAACTGATACTCCTCAGTGCTCCAACATCTCAGAATCAAGCAACATCCCTTCTTCGGTGAAAATAAGAGTCAGCATCCAGGGCTGCAGAGTGTCCGGGGCGAGATGCATCGTATGTAAGAAGGCTAAGAAACTGACTCGTATCTCTCCTATGGCGAGAACACAAATATTCATAGACAGAGGTATAATCATTCCGCCAGATACTCGATGTTGTATGAGACACTTGGAAAATGGTTTTCTCAGTAAAACACCAACAAATGATATCGAAGTAAAGTCAAACTATTCGATTCTAGATGATAAAACTCTTTGTGGATTGTTAGAAAACTTGCGTTCGGTTGCTTCTCGGAAAGGACTCGATTTTGATTATCCACCTGCACTTACTGATGACGATTATTATAATCTGACTGAGTTGAAGAAAGATCAATTCGATTCCGTTCTTGCTTCAATCTCTGGTCATATTAGATCTACATCTGGACGTTCTCCTCGGACTTGTCTTGCCTTGCTTTTGACGAAACTACGTACTGGTCTTTCGCTTTCAGTTTTGTCTACCTTATTCGCTCTCCAAACGAGGAGAGTAGGTAGGGCGATAGCTGCAGCTCGTACTGCTCTCCTTTCAATGTTTGTCCCGAACTTTTTGGGAACAAATCATATCTCTCGAGAAGATTTCATCACAAAGCATACGAGAACCATGGCTAAAACGCTCTTCGCGGGTGGAGAGGATGTCTGTATCCTTGTAGCCGACGGTACGTATATGTATATAGAGAAAAGTTCTAATTACAAGTTCCAGAGACGAACTTTCTCACTCCACAAAGGACGTCCGCTAGTGAAACCCATGATTCTCGTAAGTTCAACAGGATACATCTTAGAAGTTTTCGGACCTTACTTCGCGGATGGTAAAAATAATGATGCAAACATTTTGACCAGCAAAATGCGATTTGACGCGAGTAGGCTCCGATCTTGGTTGCAACCTAACGATGTTTTCGTGGTGGACCGTGGTTTCAGAGATTGCCTCGAAATGCTGCAAGATCTAGGTCTCATAACTAAAATGCCCAATTTCCTCCGAGAAGGTTTGCAACATACTACATCTGAGGCCAATGAATCACGCCTTGTGACTAAAATACGCTGGGTGATGGAGGCGGTTAACGGTCTCCTCAAGAAGTGGAAAGCACTGGATCATGTATTCCCAAATTCTCAAGTACCGTATGTGGGAGATTACGTGCGCATTGTATCCGCTTTTTGCAATGCTTTCAGACCACCGAGGATCAGTGACGTTCCAAATGATACAACCATTGCCGAGCGTATGTTGCGTTTATCGCAAATGCCGAATCTCCTCCAGGAAAGAGTTGAAAGAGAAGGTTGGTCCAGGAAAAGGGTGATGTGGCAACCCGTAGTTGCGGATTCACTCCCTGATTTCCCTCAATTGACCTTACATGAGTTGGCTCATCTGACCATTGGCTCATATCAATTGAAGCAAGCGCAATCGTATGCAGAGGAGCACACAGCTGGAGATGGGATGTATCAACTGTTCGTCCATAGGCAAGAGAGAAATATCTTACGTCTTCAGATACAGTCGCGCCACACATCATCAAAGGTGTATAACCTGTGGATTGAATATAGTCAAGGAATCAATCCCATCATATCCTGGTACTGTCAATGCAAGGTCGGTGCTAGAACCGTTGGTTGTTGTGCACATGTGGCATCCGTCCTTTGGTATTTGGGGTATTCAAGACACTCTGAAAGACTTCAAGAACGACCATCCCAATCCTACGCACAATATATCCAAGATGCAGCTGAGAACATTTCAGACTGGTCTGACAATGAGTCAGGTGGAGATGGCGACCAATCTAATTGAAGATTCTCCGGCGCCTACTCCCAATTTCTCAATTACTGACTGTTCACTTCTTCATTGTGAATTCGAAAAGTATTGTAACGGTATTAAAAATAAACGATAATTAAAAATACGGCTAAAAAAATACTGTTATTAAAAATAACGGTGTTATTAACAAAAAATATATAAAAAGACAAAAATATATATATGGATATAAAAAACGAAAAATATATAAAAAAACAAAAAATATATAAAAAACAAAAAAATATATATATAAAAAACGAAAAATATATAAAAAAACAAAAAATATATAAAAAAACAAAAAATATATAAAAAAACAAAAAATATATAAAAAAACAAAAAATATATAAAAACAACAAAAACAAAAAAGAAGCTACAAAAACTTTCTACGTCCACGTCGTTAGCTCTGGGTAAAGCTAAAAGAAAGTTCCCTTTTTGAATGGGCGAGAGAGGCGGCATTTCCCCTTTTTTTTTGCTCGTCAAACGCTCGGACAGCAAACGGTTCTAGGAGGTTGTGAGCTACATCGGTAGGAAGAAAATACCACAGTTTGGAGCGAACCCTCCCTCTCTTCCTCTCTCTCTCCGCCCTCTCCCCTCCCTCTCCCTCCCTCCACCCCTTCCTCCCCCTTCTACCTCCCACCCTCCCTCCCTCTCTCCCTCCCAACAATGACATGCTGAAATGAGACCGGCACTACCACCATGTGAAAAACTCCATTGATTTTTGAGATTTCAAGTTGCCCGTTCTCAGCCTCTAATTGCTCGGACAGCAAACGGTTCTAGGAGGTTGTGAGCTACATCGGTAGGAAGAAAATACCACAGTTTGGAGCGATTCTGACGTGGTCCAAAAAACGGCCTTATTGACACCCCTCCTTTTGTCGGCCTAACTGGCAGTAAAGTTAAATAGTTTAAAATTTTTTATTGCAAAAAAATATTACCCCAGCCAGGGTTTGAACCTGGAACCTCCCGTATACCGTGCGGGTAAAACGACCAAGATGTATAACGTCTTTCCGATATGAACATAGAACTGTGAGGCGAAAGGGTGTTAGTGCCCGACGACATGCGTGTCGGCCATTTCCTGTAAAACAAAGATCTGTGAATAGCTTCCTGCGGGAAAACATAATATTGAATAAATTGTTCAATCAATTTGTAAAATTACTCCCGAATTCGCAAATTTTACTTACCTTCACTTACCTGATCCATCGGCGGTGATCCATCGAAGTCCCTCAGCGATCCTGGTATGCGGTGAAGCGAGAATCCTGGAAGCGGTAGCGGCGATGATCCAGCGGTGGCAGGAACCTGAAAATAAAGGAGAATTAGTGAAATTGAGAATTTCGAGGAAGTAGGAGACTTACCTTCTCGGTGGTATAAGGTCAAACCGAGTGGCGACCGTGAAAAGGAATCCAATAACGGGAATCGGGCGGCCAATTAATAACGTCCGGTCACAGTGTATCTCCACCAACGTGAGAAGAATCTGCGGCTTTCTCAACGGAATCTACGGAGGAGCCTGGTCGGTGATACCTCAATGCCTCAGCGGGGTTAAAATCGCTGTCCATCTAAAAAATCCTTCTATGTTCATATCGGAAAGACGTTATACATCTTGGTCGTTTTTATAATTGTTATTGCGATGAAATGTTACCACAGCCCCAGTGGTCGAATTGGCACGACACCCGCACGGTATACGGGAGGTTCCAGGTTCAAACCCTGGCTGGGGTAATATTTTTTCGCAATAAAAAATTTTAAACTATTTAACTTTACTGCCAGTTAGGCCGACGAAATTTCTTGTTTTATTATTTGATCACTGGCGAAGAATTATTTTATTAAATTTATATAATTATTTGTGTCCCGTGCTGCACCATGACTCTCGGCTCGCTGAATCGTTAAATATGGATAAAATATGAAATATAGAGATTTTATAATTGTTTTACAAACAGTTTGCGCAATATGTGATTATAATTTGTAAGTATTCTTCTAGATGCTGCATTTAAAAAGCAAGTCCTACGTTAGTTGCAAATTATTAATTTAAGACAATCGCAATTATGGGAAGATGTGCAAACCATTCTAACAAAGATTCAAGTACAAGATGATAGAATGTTAATAACAGATAATGAAGAAAGTATTTTTAATAAGTTTGATTTTCCTCTAAGAAGCATAGACGAAGTAAATGCCGTCGAAGAACATTTAAAGAACGAGACAAATACTAACATGTTTGTACGTATCATTTATATGAATAAACAAGGGATTAAAATTAAGTTATATTATATATACATGTTCTTATTAATGGATTATTGTAAGTGAAAGAGTTAACAAAAATTGGCGGAGCTACATACAAGCATACCATAAAAAGGATCATGTGCAATTTATTCTCAAATGAGGTTGCACAAACCTACAGTTGGATAGGATTCAAGGGAAAGAACAAGTTTTCTCTTCTACAGATTTCAGCTTGTATAATAAGTGGATATATTAATTTAAGCATAAAACTTATAATATATATACACGCACACATGTAAATAATTAATATTAATTTTTTATAGAAGCCGTGCAAAAAACACATAATACAATCACACTATGTGACATTGAAGCAGCCATAAAAGCATGGCTTGTAAAAGCGAAGTCAAGAAATGCTAAGAAAAAAGATAAGTAATTTTAAAAACGCAAAAAGAGTCATTATTAGCACATAAAGTGCAATATTTATGTTACTTAATTACTTTTATGCAGCATGCAATATTTATGTTACTTATTTTTATATGTAGACGTGCAAATCAACAAGTATTTTCTGTTCTGTAATGGTAATGTCATTTATTTTTATATTGCACAAAAGTTTCTACATTATTTATGTTCATATATTGGTTTATTAAAGTCCAGATATTACAGTATGTAAGTTTATATATATTAGTCATATAAAGCAATATTTATGGTACTTATTTTTATATAAACGTGCAAATTAACAAGTATTTTTTATTTCGTAATTGTAGTCATTTTTTTAATGTATATTGCACAAAAGTTCCTATATATATTATAGTCATATAAAAATGTATATATATTTACGTTCATGTATTACTATAACATAATAAAAATATGTGTTATAATAAACGTACAGAATTTACAATTATATATAATGTTATTTGTATAATTTTCCATCATATAATCAATATATATATACAATCTAAATTGTACAGCACATGTTTATGCAAATATATATTTTGATGGAAAAAAAAGTAAGAAGAGGTAAAAGCGAGAATTAAAATGTTTTATTATATATACCTATATATATATATATATATATATATATTTATATATAATTTATATATAAATATATATATATATATATTTAAAACATTTTTATTCTCACTTTATACCTTTCCTTACTTTCTTTCCTATCAAAATATATATTTGCATAAACATCTGCTGTACGATTTGGATGACCTATTTTTGGAACATTCTATAAACATTATTCAGATAGTTTTAAAAAGCTTCTTTTCATATTCTTTGAATATAATACAGAATATTCTTTCAATCTATTTTTTAATATTAAAACTAGTCCCATTTTGACATTCTATACATATTTATGAAACATTATTTCCATCTTATTAGCATATTGTGGGAATATTTTAATATTCCCGAAAGATATTTATAGAATATTTGTAGAAAATGCTTGTGTTATCTGGGTTATATCATACAGAGTTTCGTTTTAAGTTCAATTTAAGTTTTAAGTTTAACTTGTTAGTGCTAATATTGCGACTCTATACTCTATATTAATATATGATAGCATTTAGTCTAGTGCCCTGCGAACAATTTATTTATACATTGATATTGTTCTACGTTATAGTGTCTATGTTTGTGAACTTGTCTGGGTTTTCTTGTGCAATTTTATACATGTTGCAATAAACTTATTTATTGAATTTTACACTAGGGTTTCTTTGCAAGACCATATTGTCTGATCTATTATCATTGACTGTCGTAATGTGCAAACTCTACAGCTGATACTAAATCTATCGCTGTACGTGGATAAATAATTACGTGAACACATTAACAACAAATAAAGTATCTTGTGCTATATATTTTCTATCTTTCTGAGTGATTTTGAGGTTAACTTATATGATTTATATATCACATTCTATAATCTGCAACTACCTTGCTTAACATTCACTTGATTATATATATATTAATAGAATATGCTCAGTCTAGTACAGTAATCCGTAATTTGACCTATTCGATTATATTAAACATGATAAATACTTTCTATAACTTTTTGATTTGTGTATCGTACCCTATGATCTATCAAATCTCTTTTGATGGTACAAATACGTAAGAAATGTGATCTGGCACGTTCAGCTCCCACAAATATAGCCATTTTGCATCATAAATGTGCAATAATTACCTTTTGTAAGTCTATATGACATATATTACATGATTTATACACTATATTTTTATGATTTATGTAGCGCCTTGGCTACCTTTGTTTTCGCTCGCTATCGTTCGCTCGCTTTAGGACGGCAGGATGCGCAGTGTGAGGTTCCGTAATTGATGAGACGTGAAAGTCTGGTAGACACAAGATATATTCTTAATAACGTATGTACAGCTATATACATGTATGTACAGTAATGGGACGTGGCCCTGAGAAGGACCGTTGATGTGGTGTATTTGTGTGGCCCTGAAAAGGGCCGATTGTACGGGGCTACCGCGGTGGTCGCTCAGCCCACGTAATGGAGGGCTGTGTCCTCGTCCGGTGGAGTGGCTGTTGCCCCCACTTATTCAGGCGCTTCCAGGCCGGCGGTGTTCCGGGCGGCGTACCGGACTCGCGAGGGTGGAAGTCCTCGTACTCCGTTTGCGTAGCCTGTGTATCTGCTGGCCACGGGATACACGCCTGCGTTCCTCTCTCGAAGGTGGGAGTCTCCCACTCGCTATCCATCTGTGCCTCGGCGTCGCTGATAGCCGTCTGCGTCTGAAGACCGCGGTGCACTCGCGGCGGTGGCACGGTCTGTGTGCCCTGCGAGTGGAGGTCCCTCGGTGATGCAGGCAGCGGCGACAGCAATGAGGGTACGATATACCGCGGCGATGTGCGGCGGCGTAGGCGGATATCCCACGTGGTGAGATGGTCCCTGGGCGGACGAGTGAGCGGCCACGGTGGCGAAGTGAGTCGTATGAGCCTCCACGCTTTCGTCAGGCGTTCCTGGGGCTGCGCTGAGTTGACGGGCGGCAGCGACGGGCGTGACGTTGGTGGCCTGGTCCTAGCGTGCTTTCGCAGCGTGGTCGTTATCGAAAAAGTACTTCACTCTCGGTATCTCCTTTTACAGGGAGCGTACGAGCCGTGAAATGCTGGAGATCCCTTCCTGGTGCGGCCTTATATTCCGTCCTGTCGAAATATTAAACGCGAGAAAGCTCAGCCGCCTAGCGGTGTGAGCTTGTTGTTATCCCGGTGTCATCCTGGGAACACGTGCCTTAGCGCGCGCGGCCGCTTGCCGTGCCGCTGGTGCTCCTGCTTGTCGGGGCGCGTGGAACGGGTTGCCGTTCCGTAGGCGCGTGCTTATACGCGCGCGGTGTGGCGGTTGAGCCGCCGTTTCTCAGGGCGCTCATAGCCGCCACAGGACCCCCTTTGTTGTATTAAAGTCCTGCCTGGAATCGCACGACTGGCTTTCGTGTCCGGGTGTTTCGTGTCGTTTCCTCTGTTGGGTCTTTCTTTGCCTGGTTTGTCTCGCTTCTTGATTTGATCCCCCTGGTTGTGGTTGTTTCAGCGTCTGTGAGGGTGTACGCCGGTTTGAGGCGCTCTACCGAGACGTTAGTGGGTCTGTTTCCTGTTTGGATGGTGAAAAACCGCTCCTTCCGTTCGATGACCTCATATGGTCCGTCGTAGCGGGGATGGAGTGCGCCTGTTGGCGCGTCGTGTCTCACGAAAACGTATGGTGTCTTTTCCAGGTCTTGGTGCACGAATACGTCCTCCTTGCCGTGTCGCTTCCACTTAGGTGTCAGGCGGCCGATGTGACTGCGTAAGCGGGTGATGAAGTCTGCCTCGTCGGTCCTTCGCTCGTCTTTGCTCGTGCCGAAGAACTCTCCTGGTAGGTGGATCGGCTCCCCGTACACCATCTCTGCAGGTGATGCTGCTATGTCTTCTTTGAAAGCTGCCCTGATGCCCATGAGGATTACTGGCAGGACTTCGGTCCATGTCTCTGTCTCGTGGCATCTGATTGCTGCTTTTAGCTGGCGGTGGAACCTTTCCACCATCCCGTTGGATTGTGGGTGGTTTGCTGTTGTCCTCCAGTGCTTGGCTCCGGTTATTTGCATCAGGCGTCGGAACATGTCGGACTCGAATTGGCGTCCTTGGTCAGTGGTGACTCTTCTCCGGCATCCCATATCGAGCCATCCATTGTGAGAAGAGCTGTTTTGCGATGGTTTCTGCCGTGATGTCTTCCACTGGAATTGCTTCGGGCCAGCGCGTGAATCTGTCCACGATGGTCAGGCAGTATCTGTATCCCTTTGATGTTGGCAAAGGTCCCACGAGGTCTAGGTGGATGTGTTGGAACCTTCATGTGGGTTGAAGGAATGTCCCGGTGGCGGGACGGTTGTGCCTGTTGATCTTGGCACGTTGGCATTGGAGGCATGCCCTTGTCCATTGCCGGCAGTCCTTGTTGACCCCTGGCCATACGAATCGTTCCGTGACCAGCCTTGTGGTTGTTTTGACTCCGGGGTGTGCTAAACCGTGTAGGTTGTGGAAAACCTGCTTGCGGTATGGCGTTGGGACGAACGGTCGCTGTATTCCCTTTTTGGCGTCGCAATACAGCATCGTTTTTGTTCCTGGAATGTTAATTTGCGTTAATTTTAGTCCGGACGTGCTGTCCTTTTGTATTGTGGCGAGCTCTTCATCCTCGCTCTGTGCTCGTGCTAACTCCTCGCAATCTACTGCTGTCGCTATACTGTCCACCCTGGATAAGGCGTCGGCCACTACGTTGTCGGCGCCCTTAATATGCCGAATATCTGTTGTGAATTGGCTGATGAATTCGAGGTGTCGAGCTTGCCTTGGCGAATTTTTCAGAGGGTTCTGCATCATTGCGTGAACCAGTGGTTTGTGGTCGGTGTACACGATGAAGTACCTTCCTTCCACGAGGTGTTGGAAGTGCTTTATCGCTGCATATATTGCCATCAGTTCCCTGTCGTATGGGCTATATTTCTGCTGTGCTTTTGACAACTTTTTGCTGAAGAACGCTAGCGGCTGTGCTTGTCTTTCCACTATCTGGTGTATGACTGCTCCCATGGCAGTATCTGAGGCATCCGTCGTCATGGTTAGCTGGGCCTCGGGTTGTGGATGGGCTAGCAGCGTCGCTTGGGCAAGACTCTTCTTACAGTGCTCGAAAGCGGCTTCCAGTTCTGGCGTCCATGTTACCGGTGTCTTTCCTTTCTTTTGTTTCCCGGCCAGTATGTCGTTCAGTATCGCTTGCTCCTTCGCTGCGCCTGGAACGAATCGTCGATAGAAGTTAATTGTGCCGAGTAATCGTCGGAGTTGCTTCACCGTTTCTGGCTTTGGGAATTGTCGTATTGCTTCTACTTTCTCTGGCAATGGTCGTGTTCCGTCTTTTGAGACTAGGTATCCCAGGAATTTCACCTCTGGCACTCCGAAGGTGCACTTGGCTGGGTTCAGCCGTATCCCATATTGCTGTAGACGTCTGAATACTTCCTTCAGATGGCGTTCGTGTTCCTTTTTGTTGGCGGAAGCTATCAGTATATCGTCGATGTAGGCGTAGCAGAAGTCGAGCCCGTTTAGTACCTCGTTGATGAACCGTTGAAAGGTTTGCGCGGCGTTCCTTAGACCGAACGGCATGTAGATGTATTCGTATAAACCGAAAGGTGTGGTTATGGCCGTCTTCGGTATATCCTCTGGGTTAACCGGTATCTGGTTGTATGCCCTGACCAGATCTATCGTTGAAAAAATGGCTTTTCCATGTAGCGACTGCGAAAAGTCCTCGATGTGTGGTACTGGGTACCTGTCCGGCTTGGTTCGCCTGTTTACTGGGCGATAGTCTCCGCACGCTCTTCATTGGTCTGCTTTCTTAGGGACCATATGCAGGGGTGCTGCCCATGGGCTCTTTGAAGGCCGTATGATACCTTCTCGTTGCAGCAGGTCAAACTCTATTTTCGCTGCTTTCAATTTGTCCGGCGCCAGGCGTCTCGGTCGGCAGGCCTCCGGCGGCCCTGGCGTGGTGTTTATATAATGCATCGTATTGTGCGTGCACTTTGATGTTCCCGTCTGCCGTGTTACCTCGGGGAACTCCTTCAGGATGCGATGGTAGGGTGATTCTTCGTCAATCGCCTTCACTGAGGTGGTATCCTGTTCTCTGGTGCGCCCTTTCGCACACAGGCCTGTTTGGCCGTCGACCAGGCATCCTCTTCTGACGTCGGGTAATAAGTGGTAGTATGCCAGGAAATCGGAGCCTATGATCGGTGTCGTGACGTCCGCGATGATGAATCTCCACGGGAAATCTCGTCGTAGTCCGAAATCGGGCTGGAGGTTTGTATTCCCGTAGGTTGCTATGGTGGACCCGTTGGCTGCGTAGAGTTCGCATTTCTCCTTTTGCTTTTCCTTGCCTCGCTGGCGCGGGTACACGCTTACGTCTGACCCGGTATCTATTAAGTACCGTATTTTCGTCTTTCTGTCCGTCAGGAAGAGGCGGCACGGTCGTGGGCTATCGTTGTTGTCCGCCATCAACAACTGCCCTCCGTGTTTTCCGGCTGAGCCGCTTTAATTGCTTTGTAGGTGCATGGTTCCTCGCATTTCCGTGCTTGGTCTTTGAAGGTCCGGTGGTAATAACAGTGTTCCATCGTGAATCCTTTGGTGTGGCCACGGCTGCGGCTGCGGCTGCGGCTTCGCCCTCTGCCGCGAGGTTGGTTCGCTCTCCATGATCGGTTTCTCTCATTGGAGAACCGCGTTGTCAGAGCTGCTACTTGCTTTGTTAGCGCCTGGATCTGCGTCTCCAGCGTTTTCTCTGCGCCTGCTGGGGTTACTGCCGCGACCATTGCCCGGTCGTTGACCTCGTGTATGCGATCGGCCTGCTCTGCGACGTCCTCTAAACGGTCTCCCTGACGTGTTGCTAGGATGACCTGCATTTGGGCCGGTAATCTCCCCAGCCACAGTGTCCGGAGTAGGTTGTCTGGTACTACGGTGCCTGCCAGGCCTCGTAGGTGGCGTAGGAATTGTGATGGCTTCCTGTCGCCGAGTTCTTCGTGCTCCAGTAACTGTCGCGTTCTCTGCTCCTGAGATGCTGACAATCGTTGTATGAGTGCCTGTTTTAGCGTGCCGTACTTGTTCTCTGCCGGTGGAGATGTGATGACGTCTTTTATTTCCTTGGCGAATCTTGTGTCTATCTGCGATAGTGCGTAGGCATACCGCGTTGAATCCTGCGTTATTCCGCATATAACGAACTGGCTCTCCAACTGTGCGAACCACAGCTCTGGCTCCTCTGGCCAGAATGGTGGCATTCTCAGTCCTACCCGGTTTATATGGAGTTCTTCCTTGACTTGGTGGGGGTTATCCCCCTCTGCAGCTTTTTGTGTCGCCATCTGTTCTCCGTTTGCGCACTCCTGCGTCGGGGTCACCAGTTGTAGCGCTTTGGCCACCTTTGTTTTCGCTCGCTATCGTTCGCTCGCTTTAGGACGGCAGGATGCGCAGTGTGAGGTTCCGTAATTGATGAGACGTGAAAGTCTGGTAGACACAAGATATATTCTTAATAACGTATGTACAGCTATATACATGTATGTACAGTAATGGGACGTGGCCCTGAGAAGGACCGTTGATGTGGTGTATTTGTGTGGCCCTGAAAAGGGCCGATTGTACGGGGCTACCGCGGTGGTCGCTCAGCCCACGTAATGGAGGGCTGTGTCCTCGTCCGGTGGAGTGGCTGTTGCCCCCACTTATTCAGGCGCTTCCAGGCCGGCGGTGTTCCGGGCGGCGTACCGGACTCGCGAGGGTGGAAGTCCTCGTACTCCGTTTGCGTAGCCTGTGTATATGCTGGCCACGGGATACACGCCTGCGTTCCTCTCTCGAAGGTGGGAGTCTCCCACTCGCTATCCGTCTGTGCCTCGGCGTCGCTGATAGCCGTCTGCGTCTGAAGACCGCGGTGCACTCGCGGCGGTGGCACGGTCTGTGTGCCCTGCGAGTGGAGGTCCCTCGGTGATGCAGGCAGCGGCGACAGCAATGAGGGTACGATATACCGCGGCGATGTGCGGCGGCGTAGGCGGATATCCCACGTGGTGAGATGGTCCCTGGGCGGACGAGTGAGCGGCCACGGTGGCGAAGTGAGTCGTATGAGCCTCCACGCTTTCGTCAGGCGTTCCTGGGGCTGCGCTGAGTTGACGGGCGGCAGCGACGGGCGTGACGTTGGTGGCCTGGTCCTAGCGTGCTTTCGCAGCGTGGTCGTTATCGAAAAAGTACTTCACTCTCGGTATCTCCTTTTACAGGGAGCGTACGAGCCGTGAAATGCTGGAGATCCCTTCCTGGTGCGGCCTTATATTCCGTCCTGTCGAAATATTAAACGCGAGAAAGCTCAGCCGCCTAGCGGTGTGAGCTTGTTGTTATCCCGGTGTCATCCTGGGAACACGTGCCTTAGCGCGCGCGGCCGCTTGCCGTGCCGCTGGTGCTCCTGCTTGTCGGGGCGCGTGGAACGGGTTGCCGTTCCGTAGGCGCGTGCTTATACGCGCGCGGTGTGGCGGTTGAGCCGCCGTTTCTCAGGGCGCTCATAGCCGCCACAATTTATAACTATTTCTATCAAATTTTTCTCTTGAGCGCGTATGTGCATATGAAATATGCCCTGACATATGTAACAGATGGAAATAAACTTATTTGGCTATATAAATATATAATAACTAATTTCTGATAGCCCTTATGGCCTTGAACATTCGACTTATATATCACTTTTCATGATCTTTCACTTCTTTCACCAAGTCTTCTTTTGATAATATATATACATATGAAATACGATCTGGCATGCACAATTCCTACAAATATATCTATTTTGCACCACAAATGTGCAACAATTATGTTTTTGTAAGTCTTTATATACATATATATTACATGATTTATACACCATATTCTATGATTCATAACTATCTCTATCAAATTTTCTTTTGAGCACGTATATGCATATGAAATATGCCCTGGCATATGTAGTAGATGGAAATAAACTTACTTGGTTATATAAATACATAATAACTAATCTCTGATAGCCCTTATGGCCTGGAACATTTGACTTATACATCATATTTTATGATCTTTCACTTCTCTTATCAAATCTTTTTTTGACAACATATATATACATGAAATACAATCTAACATGCACAACTCCTACAAATATATCTATTTTGCATCACAAATGTGCAACAATTATCTTTTGCAAGCCTATATGACATATATTACATGATTTATACACCATATTCTATGATTCATAATTATTTCTATCAAATTTTCTTTTGAGCACGTATATGCATATGAAATATGCCCTGGCATATGTAATAGATGGAAATAAACTTATTTGGTTATATAAATACATAATAACTAATCTCTGATAGCCCTCACGGCCTGGAACATTTGACTTATACATCATATTTTATGATCTTTCAACTCTCTTATCAAGTCTTCTTTTGACAATATATATATAGATTAAACATGATCTGGCACGTATAACATTTATAAATATATTTATTCTTTATCATAAATGTATAATAACTATCTTCTGAAAGCCTTTATGGCTCATATTGCATGAATTACACATTATATTCTCTGGCTTACAATCATTCTCTGACGGTCTATATAGTCTGAAGTGTGTGATTACATATCACATTCTTTATTACTTTTGGCTAAACTCTCTCTGATTATGTTTTACATGCATAAACATATTTAAATATAGACAATAATAGTAAATGAACTTACCTGACAATACTGACACATAATTCTTACCTTCTGCAAGTTTCTTTTGTTGATTTACATGACTCATGTTATAATTGGTGTACAACTTAGTTCGGTCCGTTTACAAAAAATGGCTCTAGGTGCTATAGATGGTTGACGGTGACAGCTGATTTTTGCTGTATCGTGAAGTGTCAACATCTGTCAACCAAATATTGTTTACAAGCCTTTGAGTTTTGCACAACAAGTTTAATTTTTACTGCGTTGAAAATGTCGAGTTTCGTTCCAAATAAGCACCATTTGCGGGAAGTTTTGATTTTCTGTTTCAATTGGAAGAAAAGTGCAGCTGAAGCGCATCAAATGCTTGTGGAAGTGTATGGTGAACTGCATTATCGGATAAATCTTGCAGAGAATGGTTTCGACGATTTTAAAGTGGTGATTTTAGTGTTGAAGACAAAGAGCGTTCGTGTCAACCGAAAAAGTTTGAAGATAAAGAATTAAAAACATTACTCGATCAAGATTCGTGTCAAACGCAAGAAGAGCTCGCAAAAACATTGGAAGTTACTCAACAAGCTATTTCGAAACGACTCAAAGCCGCGAGATACATCCAAAAGCAAGGAAATTGGGTCCTATATGAATTGAAACCGAGAGATATCGAACGACGATTTTGCATGTCCGAAATGTTGCTTGAACGGTACAAAAAGAAGTCTTTTCTGCATCGAATCATTACCGGGGACGAAAAATGGATTCACTACGACAACCCGAAACGCAAAAAATCGTATGTAAAGCCCGGTCAACCGGGAACATCAACGCCGAAGCCGAATATTCATGGTGCCAAGGTAATGCTCTGTATTTGGTGGGATCAGAAGGGTGTGATCCACTATGAGCTGCTAAAACCTGGTCAAACCATCACGGGAGACTTCTACAGGCAACAATTGATCCGTTTAAAGCGAGCTATAGCCGAAAAACGTCCAGAATATGTGACCAGACACGAATCCATAATCTTTCACCAAGACAACGCTCGGCCTCATGTTGCTGTTCCGGTTAAAAACTATTTGGAAAATATCGGATGGGAAGTTCTGGCTCACCCGCCTTATAGCCCAGACCTTGCCCCTTCCGACTACCATTTGTTTCGATCGATGCAGAACGCTTTGACTGGAATACGCTTCACTTCAGAACAGGGTATCAAAAATTGGCTCGATTCATTCTTGGCTTCAAAAGATGAACGCTTCTTCCGCGACGGAATCCATAAATTGCCAGAAAGATGGGAAAAAGTAGTGGCTAGCGATGGACAGTACTTTGAATAAGGTATTAATTCATTTTATCGTTCAAATAAATGCGTTTTTCAAGCAAAAAAACGGACCAAATTAAGTTGTACACCCAATATCTAAACGCACTAACTTACTGGGCTCTTTTGTTTGCAAAGGACCCCGCACTAAACCACGTGATTTTGGGCCCCGGTAAAAATGGCTGAATTTTTAATATGTTGTACTTTTTGAGTCATTGAACAAATATTTCTTCAGGCAAAATGTCAAAAAATGGACTGTTTCAGCGTTTCAACCCTTAGAAGCTTGAGGTCAGACCAGCAAAGATATCACTTTCGGATCAATGCGGTTACTGTTATAAGGGAACAATATGAATTTTTGGTGAACAAAATAATTAAAAAGTAATTTGTTTATGATAGTATTGTTTAAACAATATGATAGTATTGTTTAAACAATATGATAGTATTGTTTGAACAATTTAAAAACGTCATTGTTTATAGGAACGATTCGGGGTGCTTTCTGTACGTGAGTTCCCTTGCCTCTCACGATTCGGGGTGTTTTTTGTACATGAGTCCCCTTGCCTCTCACGACTCATAAATCTCGCTCATCTATTTGTGTGAGGGGCAAGGGGACTCACGTACAGAAAGCACCCCGAATCATGAGAGGCAAGGGAACTCATGTACAGAAAGCACCCCGAATCGTGAGAGGCAAGGGGACTCACGTACAGAAAGCACCCCGAATCATGAGAGGCAAGGGAACTCATGTACAGAAAGCACCCCGAATCGTGAGAGGCAAGGGGACTCACGTACAGAAAGCACCCCGAATCGTGAGAGGCAAGGGAACTCACGTACAGAAAGCACCCCGAATCGTGAGAGGCAAGGGGACTCACGTACAGAAAGCACCCCGAATCGTGAGGGGCAAGGGGACTCACGTACAGAAAGCACCCCGAATCGTGAGAGGCAAGGGGACTCACGTACAGAAAACACCCCGAATCGTGAGGGGCAAGGGGACTCACGTACAGAAAGCACCCCGAATCGTGAGAGGCAAGGGGACTCATGTACAAAAAACACCCCGAATCGTGAGAGGCAAGACGACTCACGTACAGAAAGCACCCCGAATCGTGAGAGGCAAGGGGACTCATGTACAAAAAACACCCCGAATCGTGAGAGGCAAGGGGACTCACGTACAGAAAGCACCCCGAATCGTTCCTGTAAACAATGACGTTTTCAAATTGTTCAAACAATACTATCATATTGTTTAAACAATACTATCATATTGTTTAAACAATACTATCATATTGTTTAAACAATACTATCATTAAATACTATCATAAACAAATTACTTTTTAATTATTTTGTTCACCAAAAATTCATATTGTTCCCTTATAACAGTAACCGCATTGATCCGAAAGTGATATCTTTGCTGGTCTGACCTCAAGCTTCTAAGGGTTGAAACGCTGAAACAGTCCATTTTTTGACATTTTGCCTGAAGAAATATTTGTCCAATGACTCAAAAAGTACAACATATTAAAAATTCAGCCATTTTCACCGGGGCCCAAAATCACGTGGTTTAGTGCGGGGTCCTTTCTTACACGATTACAAGTAAACGGTAAAAGCGTGGATTTTGAAGTCGATAGTGGAGCAGCGGTAACTATTGCAAATATATCACAGATGCGCAAATTGTTTCCAATTTCGACCATATATCCGACAAATTTACAGCTTATTACATATTGTAAGAATACGCTACCAACTACGGGGTACATGGCAGTTATAGTAACATACCGAAATGTACAGCATAAATTAAATATATATCTTACAAAAGTAGAAAGAAAACCACTATTGGGCCGCGAATGGTTACGTCAGTTATTGGATGATTCTGTACTCAAGGAGATTACGCTAGATTCTTATTCAGAAGAAGTATTAAATGTAAATGCAAAGCAACAACTAGATACTAGCTTACAAAAATACAAGAAAATTTTTGAAACAAATCTCCGTTCGATTAAAGATAAAGAAGCGCGTTTAACCTTAAAGAAAAATGCGCAGCCAGTTTTCCTAAAACACCGTATCATACCTTTCAAATTACGTTCTTTAGTAGATAAAGAGATTGAAAACCTAGAAGCCGCCGGGATTTTAGTCAAAGTTAACACTTCGGAATGGGCTACACCCATCGTGCTAGTTTTAAAAAAAGATGGCACAGTTAGACTTTGTGGCGATTACAGCATTACTGTAAACCCTAATTTAATCGTGGACGATCATCCATTACCCACAGTTGACGAGCTGTTTGCGTCAACAGCTAGTGGAACTATTTTTTCAAAAATAGATTTACAACAGGCTTATTTACAACTACGAGTAAGGGAGGAAGACCAACACATTTTGACACTAAATACCCATCGAGGATTATTCAGACCTACGAGACTAATGTACGGAACAGCTTCTGCGCCAGCTATCTGGCAACGCGAAATTGAAAATATCTTACAAGGTGTTAGTGGACCGCTCGACGTTTTCGCGTGCGCGCCGTGGAAAGTACAAGAATATAAGTACAAGAAATAACAGTCAGTCAACTTTATTAAAAGCGGGTTACACTGTATGCGCGTTTCTCTTTCGCACTCGCTATTTCGCACTCGCTATATTACTCCGTGTTCTCGACGTCGATCAATGTATCGCGTACGAGTTATGAAGGCTCACTGCCCGTCCCGGCCGGAGCAGGCGAGGGATCGCGGCCGGAGCTTCGAGCTAGGCCGCGAGGAATTTGGCGACGTGAGAAACGCTGATTGGCTCCAAATCGTCTATTGGTCGCGGTGCCTGCGATCACGCGAGAAACACCTGGCCGTTGGCTTGAAAACAACAAAAAAAGAACCGTCGCGGTTTGGAGCCATTCGAGCGATCTCGAAGAATGTTCGCGCTCAGGAATATTCACTTATTCGATTCTCAACACAAGGTATAGAGGGAATTTCAGTTTTTCTTGATGATATTAGAGTTTCAGGTAAAGACAAGGCGGAACATTTACACAGACTAGAATTAGTATTTCGGAGATTACACGAATACAATATTAAAGTTAATTTACAGAAAAGCGAGTTTTTTACAAATAAGATTGAATACTGCGGGTACATTATAGATCGTTACGGAATACATAAGGATAAAAAGAAAATAGACGCGATAGAGCTTATGCCAGTTCCTAAAGACGTATCGGAAGTTAGGGCATTTATAGGATTTGTAACTTATTACAGTCGGTTTATTAAAAACCTTAGTTCAATCCTATATCCATTGAACAAATTACTACATAAAAACAGTAAATTTTGTTGGACGCAGGAATGCGATATTGCTTTCTGTAATGCAAAGAAAGCTTTTCAAAGTAATGAAGTTTTAGCTTATTATGATCCTAAGTTACCATTAGTTTTGGCTACGGACGCCAGCCCTTATGGAGTAGAGGCAGTCCTTTCTCATATATATCCAGACGGAACAGAAAGAGCGATACAATACGCTTCGTGCACTTTAACTGATACACAGAAAAAATACGCTCAAATTGACAAGGAAGCCTACAGTATAATGTTCGGAATAAAAAAATTTCACCAATACTTGTACGGGAATAAGTTTACACTTTACACGGACCACCGTCCGTTAGTACATATTTTTGCACCATCAAAAAGTCTACCAGTATACAGTGCAATGCGCATGCAGCACTATGCATTATTTTTACGTGGGTTTAATTACACAATCAAATACAAAAACACAAAATTACATAGTAATGCAGATAGTCTGTCACGATTACCGATCCCAAAAGTAGAGCGATCCGAATACGATGTCGTCGATGCCTATCAAATTGAGACTATTCATTCCTTACCGGTTACATTCGAAGAATTAGTTTCATCTACAAGGAAAGATACATATTTACAGCAAATAGCGGAAGCTTTACAAAGCGGTAGAAGAATAGATAAAAAGTACAGATCATGCAATAACGAAGTAGAATACAGTTTACACCGAGGAATTATCTTACGCGGACATCGGATAGTAATACCTAAAGTACTACAAAGGAAAATATTAAATGAATTACATAGTGCACATTTCGGTATCGTTAAAATGAAGATGTTAGCACGTAGCTATGTATGGTGGTCGGGTATAGACCGCGACATCGAACGAATTACTAAGAATTGCGCTGGATGTAATGCAAATAGGGATAATCCACCGAAAAGCAAACATATTTGGGAACCTGCGACGTTTCCTTTTGAGCGAGTACATATTGATTTTGCGGGGCCATTCATGAATCATAATTTTCTAATAGTAGTAGACGCGTTTTCCAAATGGCCGGAAGTACACATTGTAAATAATATTACAGCGGACACTACAATAAAGAAATGTCGAGAGATTTTTTCAAGGTTTGGACTACCAGTACAAATGATATCGGATAATGGACGTACTTTTGTATCAGCAGAGTTTCAAAATTTCCTACAACGAAACGGCATAAAACATAAAGTAACAGCACCTTACAATCCAGCCACAAATGGACAAGCGGAACGCTTTGTACAAACCATAAAAAAATCTCTTTTAAATTTCAACACACGTAAGATAGGATTAGAAGTAGCGTTACAACGTATACTTATGCAATACCGTATTACACCGCACTGTACAACAGGAATTTCACCCGCCGAACTAATGTTCAACCGAAAAATAAGATGTGCGTTAGATATAATGAAGCCTACAAATAGTAACGAGACAACACATACGTCGTACAACAAACAGTACAGGGAGTTTCAAAAGGGAGAGAGAGAGTTAGCTGCCGAAATTACCAGTTAGGAGACAAATGGTTTTTCGGAAAAATCAAGAAACGCGTAGGGAAATTACACTATATGATACTTTTAGATGATGGCCGAATTTGGAGACGTCATACAAATCAGATACGACAGATTGGAGAACAGACCCCACCACGCGTTATTTATAGCGATGAAAATAGATACGTAAGTTATAACGCGGATGAACAAAATAGAGTAGAGCCTCAAAGACTACAAGTGGTAGAAAACCAAGGACCTGTTAACACATCGGAATTACGCAGGTCGCAAAGAACTAGGACACCGACTAACAGATACGGAAATTACGTAACACACTAAAGATAAAGTTTCTTTGGTTGCGTCAATTAGTACTTTTAATTTCTTTTCGTTAAGGAAGGGAGGTGTTATGGATAGGTTTATGCTACGCGCGTATTTAGATGCGCGCGTTCGGTAGACGTGAACCACGCGTGATCGACGCGTGCCTTTACCACCGTCCTCTCCCGCTCACGCAGAGCGGGTATGGCATTGGTCCCGAGCGGACGCGATACCGGAGCGGAGCGACTTAATCTTGTAAACGGGTCGAATAAAGTGAGCTATACTTGTATCAAACCCGAGTGTGCACATCCTTCCCAGCCTACATACATAACACTTTTGTAAGCACTTGAAAAGGACCGGAATCACGGTCGAAACGCGTTGTGCTGTTTAAATAAATATTAGCCAGTTTGGTCGCAGCAAAGGATTTTTGTAATTTCACTACTCACTGGCGAAGTTAAAGTATTTGATATTATAACACTTTTACTTTTAAAAGAAAACAGTTTCCGATAAAATTAGCTTTTGCTATGACAATTAACAAGTCACAGGGTCAGACATTTGACAGAGTAGGAATAAATCTTCGTAGAAACATTTTTAATCATGGACAACTTTATGTTGCCTTTTCACGAGTTAGATCTTGGGAGGCATTAAAAGTTTATCTTGGCAGTCAGCAAAATAATAAACAAGTTAAAAACTATGTATATAAAGAAATATATGTATGTTTTTCTCTCCCTTTAAGTTTTTATATAAAGATAGTTTCTAATAAAAAAATTAAAAGTAAAGTCAAAAGCTTATCTAGATAAGCAACAAGATACCAAAGACGTTAAAAATTATATATAAAGAAATGTATATTTCATACACTCTATCAAATAATTAAGGGATAAAAACAATTGTTTAAAAAATAAGCAAATTTTAACAAGCTGTAACTGTGTTTTAAAAAAATGGCATTCAAAGTCTAAAAAATAATTCTTAAGCTTAAAATTTTTACTTTCAAATAGATTCATTCTTAAAAAATATTTTAATTGTATAATTTTAAATCACCCTATACATAATTGACATTTTATAGATTATGTTTTCGAGTAATTGTTTAATTACGTGCGATCAATACATTTGATTACAACTTCAAGTGATTATTGTCGGCTACACGTTGCTATGCATATAACAAATCTATATAATTAAATAACAGTCTATAATCGCGCAAGGAAACGAAGAGGACGATTGCACATTGAGATCTTGCTGAGAGATAATTAATATAAAGGTATAAAATACTTATTTCGTTTCTCTATTAATTATATGACATTATGCAATTATAATAAATATGGGAGTATTATATATATGTCCTTTTTGTATTTATTGTATACACTATACATTATTCTTAATACTCTTATATAAAAAACACTAAATATCTGAAAGTTAATGTAAAATCTAATTTTTTAGATGTTTTTGTATTTTTTCTAACGTTAAAATGATTTATTCAATAAATTAAATTTTTTCTCTAATAATTGTAGAATTGCTTTGATTCTTATAAAAATATTATTGAATTAAGTTTAAATTTGTCTACAGCATGCAGTGTGTATACGTATGTGTGTAGAGTATATTTCACTTTTTATGATTAGTCAGTTTCAGTCAGTTTCAAGTTATGTTAATTAATTATTTAATTTTATCGTAAATTGGATTTGCCTTTCTAGGAATGGTAAATTATATAAATATGTTTATTATTTTACATTATTTGCATATTTTAAAAAATTATATGTAACGTCGCGTCGTAAAATATCTTATTTAATGTATATTATTTATAATCACTACACGGAGAAAATTGCTACGGTTGTTACAACATTCTCTATGATTGAAAAAGAAATGTATGTGAATGCAAGTTAAATTGATATTACATTGAATGTAGCTGTTAAGATATGCTCATTTATACAGTTTTCATAACCGTAGTTCTTACGATACGTGACATTCGGTTACAATACCCTCGTATATGGTTGCCTCAACCAAAGGATTATTGCTATCTCTCTTATGTGGTCTGCAGCACAAGTATTATGGTTGAGAGATCCATAAGATATAGCTGCACGGTACAGCACTGAATCACTGCATGATTAAGAGTTTAGTTCCATTGCGCGCGCAAAAGAATTTCTGCATAGAATAAAGTGGATTTGATAAGGATGTTTTAACTTTATAAATATGCTTTTTTCATAAATATATTTACGAACACAAAATTTCGTAATGAGCCGACACTGGTTTCTGACATTCACCCGACATTAAGAAATATTATATCATATATCCAATTCAAAATTTTATTACTCTTTTTAAACTGAATTTGTTTCTTAAGATGATTTTTGAAAAATTATATATTTGCGCTGGTACATATGTAGACTATATATAACACTCACATTAAATTAAGAAGTAGTCTACCACGTAAGGCAGTTGGCTCACGATCCAGAGGTCCCGAGTTCGAATCCCACCAAGGTAAGTGTTTTTTTCAAATACGAGAAAATATTTATAATTATAGACTGCATCTTAAGAAACAAATTTAGTTAAAAAATAAAATTTCGAAATAAATAATTTTTTTGTCGGGTGAATATTTGTTCATTATGGTTGTAACATCCATATATTATGGTTGCAACATCCATATAGTAGCTACCCTCACTAAGGTTAGGGCAACCATATAGGTCACTTCCAGAGTACTATGGTTTCCATAACCCTTTTGTATGGATGGGCGAAAATTAACATTATTATTCTGTTGTAGCAACCGTAACTTTTTCTCCGTGTATAATATTTTAAATAAATTCATTCTTTAAAACATTTTAATTATATGATTTTAAATTACCCTGTACATAATTGGCATTTTATAAATTATATTTTTGAGGAGTGACGGCTGGTCTGGTGGGTAGAGCGCCAGATTCGTAATCCGGAGAACCGGGTTCGAATCCCGCTAGGCCACTGAGAATTTTCTCAGTGAAAACGCTGTCCCCCCCATCTAGCGGAGAGAGGTATCCCTAGATGGAAAACTGGGCTCCGTCTTTCGGAAGAGACGTTAAACCGTTGGTCCAAAGGAAATGATAATAGTAGGGAAAAGAGTTGGATAGGGTTGGGTACGTCCCTTGAAAAACGCCTCTCCCTCCTTGAATTGGATAGAATTGGATAGGGTTGGGTACGTCCTTTGAAAAACGCCTCTCCCCCCTTGAATTGGATAGAATTGGTAGGGTTGGGTACGTCCCTTTAAAAAAAAACGTCCTTTAAAACCCTTTGGGGTATATAAAGTATATATCTTTATCCTTTTTTTAAATTATATTTTTGAGTAATTGTTTAATTACGTATACTGCAACTCAATATATTTTATGTTAAATGTCGTTTTATATATTTCATATATATGGGGCATTCTTTGTCAACGAAAGACCCCCCGCCCCCAAAGTTGGTTTTGACGTAAAGAGTTCTAATATGGCTTAAAATTTAGGTAATTATATCTACTTTTAAATGCAAAGTGGCAAAATAAAAAATTCAAGATGGCCGATCCAATATGGCGGATAATGTACATAAAATTGCTTAAATTCGCTTGAAACTCGTTACTCGGGGGTTTTTGGTGTCGCTGAACACGAATCTGACATTAGATTTTCAAAATTCAAAATGGCGGATCCAATATGGTGGACGATTTTTTAAAATTATATCGAATTCACATGAAAATTTTTACACGGGGGTTTTAAGGTGATTGAATAGAAATGTGACATAAGATATTCAAAATTGAAACAAAGGCGGATCCAACACAATGTTCCCAAAGCATAATAAATACCAAGACAAGTTTTCAGTCCAATAAGCAAAGGCAAAGCAATATAAAAGTTCAGGCAGTGAAGGCAAGACTAGTTAAGGTTCCAACTAGTAAAAGTAAGACACGTTGCTGGAACAAAAAGCAAAGGCAAGACAATAACATAGTTTAGCATATTTATTTTACGCATTATTTTTATAATAATTTCGTACATTATGTCATTACCGTTTTACATAAGAAACGAATATTGGCAGAAAATATGAAAATCTTCAAAGATATAAAAAGCAATGTAAAAATATTGCGTTAATGTATGTGTGTACTGTATTATCTAGATATACACTTATTATGTTAAATATTATTACTAATAATGTATTTATTATTTTCTATATTTTAAGTAACATTTTTGTTGAATATGACTATGTTAAATGAAACTATGACAACATATGAGGTATTTACTACATTAAAATATTTAATATATCATTAACGAGATTTGTTTAATAATCAGCTTTGGCTGATTATTGGCTGAAATAACCAGCAATTGTCTTGCCTTTACTGGTTGAGCCCTTAACTAGTCATTACTTTGCTGGTTGGACCAGCAACGTGTCTTACTTTTACTAGTTGGAACCTTAACTAATCTTGCCTTCACTGCCTGAACTTTTATATTGCTTTGCCTTTGCTTATTGGACTGAAAACTTGTCTTGGTATTTATTATGCTTTGGGAACATTGTGTTGGATCCGCCTTTGTTTCAATTTTGAATATCTTATGTCACATTTCTATTCAATCACCTTAAAACCCCCGTGTAAAAATTTTCATGTGAATTCGATATAATTTTAAAAAATCGTCCACCATATTGGATCCGTTATTTTGAATTTTGAAAATCTAATGTCAGATTCGTGTTCAGCGACACCAAAAATCCCCGAGTAACGAGTTTCAAGCGAATTTAAGCAATTTTATGTACATTGTCCGCCATATTAGATCGGCCATCTTTAATTTTTTATTTTGCCACTTTGCATTTAAAAGTAGATATAATTACCTAAATTTTAAGTCATATTAGAACTCTTTACGTCAAAACCAACTTTGGGGGCGGGGGGTCTCTCGTTGAGAAAGAATGCTCCATATATATTTTATCATTATCATGTCATTTAAAAATTATTAATAAGTATCTAATAATAGTCATTTAAGTAAAAATAATCATTTTTTAAATAATTACATATTAAACGCAGTTTTTATTAATGGAGTGATTTAAAATGTTATAGAGCAACACTTAAAGCATATTTGTAAAAAAAAGTATATAAAAATGGAAAAAATAAATAATTTAAAAAAGTCGCATGAAGAAGACGATTATTTCAGTAATGAGTCCGAAGATTTAAATGCCATGGATATGTTAACTTCTAACGAAATGCTGGATAATGTTCAAATGTACGATTCGACTGTGTAAGTTTACTCCTAAATTTTTATTATTTATAAAAACTTAAAATACAAATATTTATGTTTACTTTTCTATGGACTTCAGGTTATAGTTTTGTCTTTACAATTTTTAATATCCTGTGGTATGTAACAATTTTTTATGTTGCATCTAAAAAACAATTCATATCCATTAACTGTTTAAATATTTTAAATAACTTTATTATTCTTACAGTGAGATAGTAGGTTACGTTGATGGCATAGACGCTCCGCGTTATGTAGGTGATAAATCTCAATACAAAGTTTTTAAATTATATTTAAACAATGGTAGCGGAAAACGCGTGCAAATCGTGGCGTGGAACGACGATATTGATGTTGTAGAACAATATATTATATCAAATCAAGTAAGCGTTTTGTTATAGTAGATATACTGTTTTATTATTTTGATGATTGTACATATAATTATCTTCAGATCTATATATCTGACTAAATTTTTGTGCTTTTATTAATAAAATCGTTTTTTTAAATGATGTCATTTATTATGTTAAATAATATTAATATATATACACATATATAAATTTCACAAATTTATAACATTATATATGTGTATAATTGTAAACATTAATCTATTAAACAATTTTCTAATAGATTGTACATCTGGATGGCGTACAGGCTCGACCGCCAAAAAGATCGAATTTTAATAACGGTTATGTTCCTTTTGAACTGCAAATTCGTTCTAATATTGTTATTACAAGTTTAGGAAAATATGATTTGGAAAATACCTTAAACGTAGAACCTGAGCATATTGAATTTTTGGATGTCATGAATACTGTACAACGTGTTGGTGAGTTTTACTTCATTGTTTATTATACCTATATTTTACACACGTATACTCTATCCCAATCTCTCTCTCTCTCTCTCTCTCTCTCTCTCTCTCTCTCTCTCTCTCTCTCTCTCTCTCTCTCTCTCTCTCTCTCTCTCTCTCTCTCTCTCTCTCTCTCTCTCTCTCTCTCTCTCTCTCACTGTCTAACTCACATGCTCATAGGTATATGTAAACATTATATAAAACTGTATGCGATATATTCATGGAATACAGATCTTGTAAATGTTAACATATTTAATTAATAACCATACTCGTATAATAGATATTTAATTTAATTTTCCCAGTGAATACAATAAATATATTTTATAGTTGTGGAAGGCTACATAAAGACAAATTTTACGAGCGTCCATCATAACTTGTTAGACAAAATGATTGGTTGTGGATCGATAACCGATGGTGAGTTCAAGTTGGAAGTCCATATTATGAATTTCAATGAAGAGGAATATTATAACCGTGAGAAAGCTGATAAGTGTTTCGAGTACGAGTAAGAAAGTACGGAAAGGTGATAAAGTTAAAGTTAATGGAATAATGCAGTCAACAGGTAAAGTGTTTATGTTTATTATTATTAATAAACTCCATCTCCTATTGATTTTAAAATAAGTTCTATTCCATAGTTCTATATTAAAAGAATAAAAGAATGATAAAAAATACATTAAGAAAATACTATTAAGAAAACAGCACATTGTTTCACATATAATAAGACGGATTATTATAGAGTAAAATAAATAAATCTTTTATGAAGTATTTCAAAAAGATAATGTAAAAAAAACAATAATAATAGTAAAATAAATATAATATATACATTAACATTAATAAAAAAATGTAAATTATAAAAATATATGCATTTCCACAATGGTAATAACGATATAATAATATATCTATTATATATATTAACGATAAAAGTAATAAAATATATAAAGTATTACTGATAAAAGTGTCAGAATTTGACATATATTTGTTAGATCAAATACAATATAAATAAAATATTAAAATTATCTAAATGTTATTATTAAATGTTAATCATTGGAATGTCTTTTTGTATCCATAATCTACTGTGAAATATAATATATTTCTCAGTTAATTCGCCATACTTCTTAGTACAAAGTACAAATGACGTGAAAAAAATAGAAGGATATATGTCAAGGGCAAGAATTTTGAAAGTCTCTCGAATACTTAAGAAAAAGATATCGGAAGAAAGTTCTTCACAGCAGGTATAAGAATGAGTTTTGAAACAATTTATCATAATAAGAATAAATAGATATATAATCCAAGAAAAAAAGAATACATTGAATATACATATACACTTAAAAATAATAACAAAGTTACAATTACATCTTTAAAATCTTTGCTTATTCTAAATGTACATATGTATATTGATTTGTATTATACAAATTGTATACAATAATACGTGGCTTCGATTCGGATGACAATTACTTGAGTTAATTTAATGATAAAATAATTTAGATAGAAAGTGATCCATAACACCTTCGTGGTATATTAATTATTATTAATATTATAATTTAAAGATTAAAATTAAAATCGAATATCTTAATGCAAAAATGTCGAAGCCATAAGGATTTTCTTTTCAATCGTTTAAAAAGTAACATAAACAAATAATGTGTCTTTTTCTTTTGATATCAGATTAAGAAGAGCAAAGTTGAATAAAAAGTTTGAAGAGGACGTTTGTGATTAAGAAACATTGATGTTGACGTTATGACATTTCTGACGTTATGATATTCCTGAAGTTCCTGAAAGTTAATTGTTTAAAATATGTGACACAAACTATAGAATTATAACACTTATATACGTTGTATTAAAAAAATTAAATCTTATTGAGAATTAATTGCATAAATTGCATTAATTATGTCTTTTGTATTATTGTCTTTTGTATTCTCACTTGCGTTCAGTTATTTATCCAATAAATTAAAAACTCTTTTACATCATTATTATAAGTGATAAAGCTTTAACACATATGACAGTTTTGTTGTAATTTTAAATTTATTTGTAGCATGCAGCATACATAAGCGAGTAAAACGTACCTATACATTTCATCTTTTTTATTAGCTCTAAGCTTTGTAAAGTTAATTAATTATTGTACTCATAAATCAGATTTGTCTTTCAAAAATTATGTAAATATATGTTTATTATTTTATATTATTTGCAATTTTTATGTCATTAATTTAATTATAACTTTAGGTATTATTGGTATTATACATATACATATACTATATATTTATTAAACATTTTTTACTGGTTTTCATGTGCTAAAGCCGTTGTACCAGTTTTGGCACTGACCTTGAGTTCAGCGACACTCTGTACCTATATAATAATGAAAATCAAGAAAATGCTTTTAAATTGTAAATTTATAAAATATTTATGTATATTCCATATTAAACTTGAACAGACTGCATACATGTAAATATATGCAGATATATGTATATAAAATGAAACAAATGGCGCGCGCGTAGCGCGCGCTCCTGTGTTGTTCTAGTTTCCTAAAAAAGAGGCACGATTATGGGCATGGTAGATAGGGCCTTCTTACTTTCCCATCCAAGATACCATTCTAAGAACATTAAGTTCATAATAGATATTCTTCTGGAGAATGACTATCCGTTGGTTTTCATTTTTAATACAATCAATACTAGAATAAAATCAAACAAGAAAGTTTATTGCTTTCGACTACAATTGGCATATGTACAAAAACACGTTACGACGTTTCTTTGGGTCCTTTTCTTTGGGGGCGTTGCCTTTGAACTCCGACATGTAAGCACGCGTTTGTCGGCGCTCCGCGGGTATGTCGTGCTTCGTTTCTTGACGGTGGCCACGCTCCTCTTATAAAACGCATTCTCTGATGTCACGGACTTATGCATCGATATTTGTATGACTATTTCGGGTAAAATCTTCGTAAATACAGATGTATAGGTTCGCGACAAAGACCTTTTTACCAGATGCTTGAAAAGGACCCGATCCGAAGGGTCGAAACGTCGTAACGTTTCTTTGTACATATGCCAATTGTAGTCGAAAGCAATAAACTTTCTTGTTTAATTATCATTGGCGGAACAAACAATCGATTTCTAGAATAAAATCGTTACTTAACAATTGTACTCGCAAACAAATAAATGAGCCTTCATCCACGCGTGAAGAGGACCGACGTACTTGGTTCACGGTTCCATATGTTCCGGGCATTTCCGATGAATTTAAAAGGGTTTTTAAAGACCAAAATGTCAACTTGTCCTTTTATAGCCTGAACAAACTTAAGAGATTTATTAGAGTACAGAAGGATATCCTCCCAATTCAATCTAAGAAAAATGTGGTATACAAAATCTGTTGTAAAAATTGTGACGCGTCATACGTGGGTCAAACGATGAGACAAATAAAAACTAGAATCTCAGAACACCGTAACCACATTCACAGAAACACATCGACTCAATCGGTTATTACAGATCATAGATTGAATTTTGATCATGAATTCGATTGGGAGAATATCCAAATCTTAGACAACGAGAGATATTTATCCAGGAGATTAGTCTCTGAAATGACTCACATCAAACTTCAAAAGAATGGTATTAATTCACAAAATGACACAGAGTTCTTGCATCACGCTTATATTGCAGTTCTGAATAAATTGTAATCCATGCTCACGAATATGACGTCGTCAAATTCTGCTTTACTATTGGTTTACCAAATATCTTAGTTTATCTTACTTACTTGACACACTATGTACTAACTCGCCGTTGTTTTGACCTATAACAAGCTTTGCAATTTGTCATTTCATCGTTATGTGGCGTGTCGACGAGAACGTTTAGTCTCCTCGAATATTATCCATGTTATACATGACGTCTTGTTCCACGTTTTTCGGGCCGTTTGGTGAGTTTTAAAGGTTTCCTCTAATATTTTATAACTAATCGAAACTATTTACAGATAGGGATCAAATGGTCCAGGGTTCTGACATTTTAATCAGTTAATTCGCCTTTGGCACGAAAAACGCGTGACAAACTTTCGCTACTGCTGAAGATGGCTCGAATCAGAGCCGAAACGTTCGGATATTGTTCGGAGTAATGTACCAAGAGGATTAATAAATCAGACTATTGAATTTACGCACAAGGATCTGCGTCTGACCCTTACACTGCCCTGACTTCTCATATATACAAATATATCTCGTCTCCCAAAACAAATGTGTTAAGGTCACAATATTTAAAGGATACATAAAATGTTTTGTTTTTTGATAGTTTTTTGATAGTAGATAAACTCAAAATGAGACATTTTACAAAAATTGTACTAGTGGATTCTTTAAAATTCTATTACAGCTAAGATTTTATTACATCTATTATATATTAATGTTATTTTATATAACTATTTATATAAAAAAAATAATGTGGATGAGGAAGAACTCTTAAAAACTGAAAAATTAAACTTGGTAGATTTAGCTGGAAATAAGAATTTTGAAGATTTGATGCGGTTGATAAGGGAGCGAGAAAAGCAGAAAATATTAATCAATCATTATTGACTTTTGGTCGAGTTATAACAGCACTTGTTGAAAGAGACCTTCATGTAGCGTATCAAGAATCAAAATTAACAAAACTTTTGCAAGAATTATTAGATGGACGTACGAAAACATCGCTTATTGCAACAGTGTTTCCAGCGAGCCAATAAATCTTGAAGAAACTTTATCGACACTACATTATACTTATTGTGGCAAAAATATCACAAATTGTTTTATCAAGAGCATCAATCAGAAACTATCTAAAATATTGTTTAAAGAGTACATAGAAAAAATTTAGAAGCGACTTGTTGGCCGCATGTGAATAAAACGGTATATATTTGGCGCATGAGAATCATAATGATATAAACATTGAGAGTCAAACCAAGGAAATTGAAGATGAAATAACATTAAAGTGTTTAAAGAAACTATAAAGGCTAAGGAGCAATTATTTAATAATTACAAGCAAAGCATGTCAAACAAACTAATCATCTACTTATATAGTTATGATGAACTGGAACTTGAAAGAGATTTACTATAGAAGGTGTTAGCAATGATCCAACATTGCATTGGCAAAGTGATATTACAGCTAGAATTAATTATATCGCATGCATAGAATCATTTGTTTTGATGAATTACGTTATTGGAAGTACAAAAATATACAGTACAAGTTAATTTTTCGAATTATACAATAAGGAATTATTAGATTGACCATTACTTAATAATAATGCATATGAAATAAGGTTTTATGAGAATGTTACAAAAAAAGGTTCAGTGATAATTCATATATTTAAAGAAGTAACTGTACAAATAAAAATAAGATTTACAAGATCCTGAAAAACGGATCAAGAAAAAAGATAAACGATTGCAATTTTGATGAATGCTTAATCGTTTTCATATAGTATTTTCAATTACTGGTCATATTAATTTAATTTTATTATATTGTATAAAATATTATATTTTAGTTTTATTATATAAATTTTATTGTACGGATAGATAATATTTCGTTCTCGTATTGTATGATATAATCACTACTTAACACATGTCAAACAACCTTAACTTTTCAAATTATATTATATTTATATAATAAAATGTTAGCACACACGCGCGCACACAGGGCCGGTTGTCCAACCTGTTGGTAAACTAACTAATAATTAAATCATCTATATGTCTTTGTTTATCCTTTACATTACACAAAGATACACATATGATTTGACTATTAGTTAGCTTACCAATAAGTTGGAACAACTGGTCCACACACACACACACACACACACACACACACACACACACACACACACACACACACACACGCACGCACGCACGCACGCACGCACGCACGCACGCACGCACGCACGCACACACACACACACGCACACACCCACGCACGCACGCACGCACGCACGCACGCACATATATATACATACATACTTCCGGATTTTCTACTAATATGATTTCTCGACATTTTGGAACATTCTAAACCTATTTCCATCAAAATCTCGAAAAATTTTTTTTCACCATCACAAAGCTTTCTCTATGAGGAAGCAATATATTGTTTAGATTTTTGTATTAATGTTTCATGATAAGCCCAAAAAACATTGTTTTTATTTGCAGATTGATACTCAAAATTATTTTCTTGCTGTTTATGTACATCTTCTTTATTTGCAATCTTTAAAATATATGTTATTTTGTTTATTGCATAACAACATGCAATTCTATCTAAAAAATAATTTTTTTTAAATCTGGGATCCAGAATAGTAGCAATCGCAATAAGAGATTTTTGTTCGATATTTTTAAATCGTGCCTGCAATTCTTGTGTCAAAACTTTTTTCATGTGACACCCTACTTCACTGGTAGGTTTGCATGATTCTAGCTGATTTGCTAATGTATGTATTATCAAGAGACACGGTAGTGTCTCGCGCCAAGTACACGCGAAGCGAGACCGCACCGTGATTCTTTTACGCGACGCAACAAGTTGCGAGTACTCGAGTTGTTAAGATCTCAATAACGAGTGAACGGATCAAGTTCTAAGTAGGCTTGATCGATAGCTTGGAGTCGATTTATAAATAAAAGTGTTTTTATTTTTCCGCTACGTGTCCTACGAGCGGAGATATTGCGATGCAAAGTCCAAATGTGAAAATTTTATATTAAGATACGTCGTCGCCGTCGTTAAGAGATACGTCGACGTCTCATGTCACTTTCATTTCATGACGCTGGAGTCGCGTCCTTTTCACTTTTTCGATACTGGCGGTGCTAGTATCGCCAGTTTCGATATGTACATATATATACGTGTGTGTACTGCGCGCAGTGCAGACAGTGCGTTCTCGCGCGCTGTCACAGTCAGTTATAACCTAGAAATATGTATCGTGCAACACCGTGATCTCTCATCAGTTATAACCAAGAAATGGATAGTGTGTGACAGTCGCGACCGTCGCCGCGTCGTGACAGATAGTAAAATATATAAAGTATTGACCGCAGAGAGCTGATGCCGAGGAGACCTTTAAAAGAAGGAAGGTGTATCCAAAATTGCACACGTACGTATATGCTGTCTTGTAAAAGTTGTCGAACTATATGTTTACGCGAGTGTTACTTCTGTAGTAACTTACGGTAATTCATATTAAGATACGTCGCGCGTCGTCGTCTCTCAATCAGAGAAACGTAACTTTCACTACTTTCAACGGTGACTCTTGATTTCCGATAAGTTGCGCGCGCATTATTATCGATCTAGTAGGTAAATTAGGTCAATAGACTTATCGGTCAGGAAGAAGATTTCTATTTAGGTAAATTAGGTATATATAGACTTATCGGCCAAGAGGTTATCAAGAGACACGGTACAGCGCGTTCAACGCACTCAATAGTTATAACCTATAGTGACTGTCGTGCCAGATGTTAAAATAGTGATAGTGTACATTTGACCGCAGGGAGTTGACGCCGAGAAGATGTTTAAGAAGGAAGGTATATCCAAAATTGCACACGTACGTACATATATATGCTGTCTTGTAAAAGTTAAAGAGAACGAGAAAGTGATCTGTAGCGCAATTTATATTGTAGGCAAGTTGTGCTAAAATATTAGTTGAATCGAGTCCATTATCAAGAGACATGTACTACGTTTACGCAAGCGTTACTTCTGTAGTAACTTACGATAATTCACTCGTTTACGCGGAGTAAATTATCAAAAGTTGCTACAAAATCCCGTTTACGCGAAAGAATTATCGTAAGTTACTACAGAGGTAACGCTCGCGTAAACGTAGTACGTGACAGATAGTGTGTGTGTGTGTGTGTGTGTGTGTGTGTGTGTGTGTGTGTGTGTGTGTGTGTGTGTGTGTGTGTGTGTGTGTGTGTGTGTGTGTGTGTGTGTGTGTGTGTGTGAGATCATCAATATATCATATAATATTTTTTATAGATTAACCGGAGGAAGCCGGATACCGTGGAGCCGGATATGTATATATGCTGTAAATTGCTGTCTTGTAAAAGTTAAAGAGGACGAGAAAGTGGGCTCTGGTCTCT
The DNA here is from genome assembly GCF_030848795.1 of Temnothorax nylanderi. Taxonomy (NCBI): domain Eukaryota; kingdom Metazoa; phylum Arthropoda; class Insecta; order Hymenoptera; family Formicidae; genus Temnothorax; species Temnothorax nylanderi. The sequence continues at coordinate 38,585 of NW_027249305.1, read as the reverse complement.
TCTCGCGCCGCTCCTGCGACACTGGCTGGCAGGGAGGGGGCTTCCTCCCTCGTCTGTTCCTCGGTCTTGTCCTGCACCGTCTTCTCTTTGGATTGACTGGAGTGGAGCCGCCCGACGTCTCCACCTCACGAGTACCGGGCCCAGATGGGGCCGGTGGTCTCGAGTGAGCAGCGGTCTCCACTGTAGCCAAAATGTAATGCAATTCAGCGGAGGATATTTCGCTCGACGCTTGATTGCTATTAAGCGGAGGCTAATTCACTCGACGCTTGGTTCTTTCGATCCACTCAACGCGTTCCTCGACACAGTATTCGTGGAGTACAGCGAAGGGATGCGAATATCGGGCCTCGCGTGGCCCGCCTTAAGTCGCCGCATGATCGTACTTTAAGTACGAGTAAATGTACATGGGCCGGCGACGCTCCGCGGCAGATCGCGGCACCTCCCCCCCAGGGGTCGGGGGAGGCCACCGGGGACCCTTAGGGGTTCCTAGGAGCCTCCCCCGATACGGGACTTGCGCACCCGGGGTCCCGAGCACACCAGCACCGTAACCTTCGTCAGTCTTCGGACTGGCGGAGGCCGGAGAGTTCCTTCGGGGACTCGCGAGGTAGGCGGCTTCTATAATAAGTCCGCCCGGCTCGGATGGGGTCGTGAGGGAAGAGCTTTTGCTCTCCCAACCATCCTCCCAGGGGTCGGGGGCGGCCTCCGGGGGTCCTTCGGGACTTCTGGTGGGCGTCCCCGATACGGGTTTGGCGAACCCGGGGTACCCGAGCTCGGGCAGGCTGGGCTCGTAAGGCCGGGAAGCCAACCAGCCTAGGAGAAGGAAAACTCCGATATAAAACCATTTCTTTAACAAACATGATGAACGCAAAAAAGAGAAAGACCGTACCGCCCCAGGGTGCCCGGACACCCAGGGGCCGGCGGGATGATGGGGGTAGCGTCCCAGCCCCACTCCCGTCGTTATCTGGTGATAAGCGACCCCGTGAGTCCGGAGCGAGCTCACGGGGCGAAATGGCAATCGCTGCCATTGATAAGATTAGAGAGAAAAAAGGCAGGCAGAGTTCCTTCTTTGGTCTGTCTCTGGGGACAGGCAGGATAGGCGAGAGGAGGAGATGAGATGCAGGTATCTTAGCGAGTGGCAGAATACCATCGCTGGGACTACGGCATCCGAGATGACTGAGAAAGTCAATGAAATGTTGGAAGAGTCAGGGATCCAACTGGCAGAGAAAGAGCTTTATATACAAAGCGCTATGGAGGTGATGGCTCTGGCCATCAACGAGTTAAGGAATCGCATGATAGAGATGGGAGAGACAACCCTTCGTTATCAAAGACTGATCGAGGGGTCGTCTAGCAGGATAACGAAAATGAGAAAGGAGTGGAAGAGGCTGGAACTTGCATTGAAAAATGCAAGGAAGGCCTCTTCCGGCGCAAAAGTAGAAACTCGGGAGGTTTCTACACAAATCAGGACTCACTCCCGAGTGCGCGGTAAGGTGCTCACGGCCGACATGGGGGAGTCGGTCGTGGGCGACGAAATGGAGGTTGAGGAGGTTCCTCATATGGTGGAGACACGGGATATAGCCGTACAGACTATACCCCGTGTCAAAAATAGGGGAAATGCTGCCCCTGGTAAAGGGGCATTCGGGGATCGGTGGATCGACGGGGGACTGAGTTCCCGCGTCGAGGCCCTCGATCTTCTGAGATCGAGACGGTGGAGACGCTGGTGAGGGAGGTTCGCTCCCTTACCAGGAAAAGGGATGGGGCTTCTCCTGCCAGGGAGACTGGCGGGGGGGACCCTGTCCAAGGGAGGAAGGCCCCCAGGGTGTTGCCTTCCCCTCCGGCGGTTAGGCCGGTAGGGGGGATGACTGGGGGAACGGTTGGGGGGGTGCCGCACAGTGGGAAAAAAGGCACTCTTTTTGGACAAAAATCGCTGGACGGTGTAATTTTTAACCGATTTCAATGTTTTTTTTTAATTTACTCGTTATAAATTGCTCTACAATCGTATCGTGGCCGTTTTTTAAATTAGGGCTTCCATTCAAAATGGCGGACGCAAAATGGTTGTCAGAAATATAGAAACTGTAAGATATTGAATATTCTTGCACCAGATTAAGGATATACGGGTTCTAGGGATCCCTAATAACATATCTGTGGTCAAAATTGTAATGTTTTTGCCACTGAAAACGATCTAATCGAAGATTCGCAGGCCAAAATGTTTTACGACTTTTTGATATCTTAACACAATATTGATGCATTTAGATCGCATTTTTGCTTACGTATTAGTACATATTATCTGAGAATTTCAAAACTTAGGATAAAATTTATATAGCTGCCAAAATATCAAACTTAAATCATAATGTAAAAGCAAAGAAATAACATAAATTTTGTTATATGTGACTTTGTGTTTTATTAACAACGATATCGATTCAATTAGGGAGGGGAGGAGGAATTTCTAATGTTCCAATAATAACTGTGTTTTAAGTCCGACAAATAATCGGCGCGCAGTTTAATATATTGGAAAATACGCGTATAATATAGAAATATTATTAAGCTATCTAAGATCCAAGCTTGGAGCGTAAATGGCCCTTTTCTTTGTCTACTCACAGTAAAAAATGATACGTAATTTTAACATTTTTTACATGTCCTAGAAAATCCACTCTAAATTTTAAGTTAAAATAACTCATTCATCGAGTGTTACTTGTTGACAAATTAGAAATGTTAATTAATTGACATTATACTTTACATTTGTTCCTTTGACTTTATTTTTTTATTAACACATGATATTAATTATTTTACAGATTTAACTTGAATTATATGTAATAGAAACATTTAATTTTAGTCAATTTAATTATTTTGTGTGTCAAAGTTTACGATTATTTGAAAATTTACTTTAACTTTTATTTATGTGTTAAAATAACTAACAAAGGGAACGGTCGGGGGTGTCCGAGACCGATTTGGATGCGCTTTGGATATGTTGTTGAGCATCAAAAAATATTAGACTCGTATTTTTTTTGCGGCTTATCTCGACGTTTATTGGTCGAAAAAACCCGATTTAGAACCTACCCGATTTGGATGCGCTTTGAATATGTTGTTGAGCATCAAAAAACATTAGACACGTGTTTTTTTTTGCGGCGTATCTCGACGTTTAGGGGTTGAAACAACCCCTCGAAAATAACGGATTTTATAGTTTTTAGCGAATATCTTCGAAAATATAAGGCGTATGAAAAAAAGTTTGGTACAAAAGGTTTATGGCTTTTTGTGCTCTTTACAATGGCGTAATCAGATTTTTCAAATTTGTCACATTTTTTAATTTAACCCCACCCCCACCTATTATTTTTGCCAAATATAACAATTTTTCCAACGCAAATTTAAGAGCGTCAAATGCCAAATACATCCATGTGTATTTTTATTATGATACCATTATTAGATTTTTGGCAAGACGAGATGATATGTGGTATAGGCGTCGCGCTGTAGGTAGGTGTTGCGTTATTTCTGTTCAAGTTGCGCCGTACGCTTAAAAATTTCCATTTCAACTCCGGGATGACCGAAAGCGCTGATGCGAAGGCCAGCGCAAGGCTATTTCGAGAGTCCTGGACTAGCAACGGAATGTCGACTCCGACATTATAAATACCGCCGAATTGTATCGGGCGGGCAGTCGCAAATTGGAAAGAGACGGTATCAAACCTTGGAACCGCATGCTAAAGCACCCGTTTCCTTGTTAAGCCGGGAACCATCCGTGGAGATAGATAGAATGTCCCACGAACCCGATAACGCCAGCCAGGTGACAGAGGAGCACGAGGTGCGGAAGGTGCAAATGGTGCAGGTGCACCGACAGACTCAGGGAGGCCAGCAAGCGACACAACAGAGTGCCACCGAGTCAGCGCGACGAGAAGAACTTCCGGATGAGGAGGTGCAAAGGCTGATGGCGAGGGACAACCCAAGAATCGAGGAAACGACATCGCCCGGTTCGCAGATCTTTGCGGCGGAGGAGACGGTGCAGCAGGAGCTGCACTCTGAAAACACCAGCCAGCCCGAGCCTGACGCGGATGAGGTACACCCGTTGGTGTATACTCAACTTTAACCTTTTTAAATGTAAAAGAGAGTTTTATCAAAGATATTGAGTTAAGCCGTTTTATATTAATTTTATGCGAAAGCAGTGCGTATGCACGAAAAGTGCAATTATTTTAAGTTTTAACAAGCGATTAGGGCAACGAGCCAACGCGATATATTTATTTAATACACACTTATGTGATACCCGATACACCACCAAATACAAATATACAAAACATTATTAATAAAAAGACAAATATAACATCGATTACCCGTTAAACCAAATCCTATTCCAAAAATAAATATTCATCCATTAGAATGGATCCAGATAAATTCAAAATAGTCATATTAACATTCATTTTTATCCTTTTTGCCATTGCAGTAGTTAGCATTCTGTTATTGGTACATACATATAAAGTAGAGTCAGAACCACGATATTTACCGTAAAGCGATTACCATGAAGTTCAAAGAATACATAATTGTTTCATTCATCATATTTTATCCACTATTCGTTAACTTTTCAGACCCAGATATAATTATTACACTATTCCTATTATTCACACTCTACATTTTGATACTTGGAGCGGGAGTAGATCCGCGACCAATCCGCGAGTGACGGTTTTATTATTAACAACATTTGAGTTACACTTTTAACATGAAAAGCGAACAGGACGTATTCCTGAGAACACGTATATTTTATTTTAATTTTACAAGCGTTATTTACAACTACACCTGTATTACACTTTACAGCACTAATTACACCTTACGGGCCATAAGCCGATAGAAGAACGCAGAGACAATCTGTACGGGGAAAAGATTCCTAAATAACATATTCAACAGTTTTATACAATTCTAATAACATTTTTTACAATTAAACAATAATATTAAGGCCTTCAGCCGATGAAATGCACGAGGTGCACAAATACAACTTACATTACCTATGGTTCGATATAATTAAAGATTTTATTACAGAAATGACCTTTTGGGGCCAACAAACAGTTAATTACGTTAATTTGAAACATTTAAAACAATTTTGAAAGATCTACACTTAATACTACACCTTTTACACTTTCTACACCTGTTTCGTAGATTCAGCGTGCGAGACGAGCCAGCGAAGGCTCTACACTTTATACTACACCTTTGACACTTTCTACACTTGCATGTCAGATTTCAGCGTGCGAGACGAAGTCGCCGAGAGGTGCAACACTTTCTACACCGTCTACACTCGACGTCTTAGAATAAGCGCGCGAGATGAACCAGCGACGGCGATTACACTTTTGATACACTTTTAGCACTCCGAGTGCAGATTTCATTAAATTCATTGAATTTTACATATATTATTTACAGTTACATCTCACGGAAGAGAGAACAGCCAAATGGAGTTATTCCAGGCAAGGATTTATTTAACGTTGCATATTGCATTAATTTTTATTATACTCAGTTACACTTTATTACACTTTTGTGAACTTACTACACTTTTAGACGGCAATCAGCCAATTTGATATTATATTCATGTTTTTGATAATATTACAATATTCCCTGTCGATTTAAGAATTTATTATTATGCGATTATGCGTGCGGTAAATTTAAGCCGCGTTATACTTACCTTTTATACTTACCTTTATTACACCGACTCCGGTGACTAGATGAGACGATTCCATAGCGATCCTGGGTACCTGAAAGAAAAAGAAAAATACTTACCTGGTTTCATAGGATTCGTCTGATTGTGACGTAAAGAGTCACTCGATGCGAATCGAGTGACTTAGAGTTCGCTTGCGCGAAGTTTGCGTGCAGCGACGCGTTTGGTTCACGCGAGTGCGAAAGCCAAGTCGCGCCGTTGCACTCTGGTGTAGCATCTCGCGAAAAGGTGCCGAGTCTCAAGAGCGACTCGGTGTACGAAGTGCAGATGGAGTCGTACCATCTACACCCCAAGGTCCGAACAGCCAGTACGGTGGCTGCGCGCCTAAAATGAGGACTCAGCGCATGCGTGAGTCTAAGGTGGGAGAACACGACTCGTTCCTCCCGGACAGTCCGTCGTGAGTTTTTGAGGCGTCAACACGTGTTGCGCCATACAAATCGGAAAAGGCGTTCTTATCCCGTTATCCGCTAGCGTTAGTAGCGTGAACGAAATATTATTACGGACAGTCCGTCGCGAACTTTCGAGACGTTAACACGTATCACGGTTGCGTCATACAAATCGAAAAAGGCGTTCTTATCCCGTTATCCGCTAGCGTCAGTAGCGTGATTAATCTATTGTTAGAGACAGTGAGTGCGTGATACGGGAAGATTCCTATTGCGCTTATTTAGATCATTACGATCCGTACGAAAATAGCGGCGTTTCGAGAAAACTCGACGTATTCCCACGCGGTCGAGCGAACACGCGCGCGAAGAGAGATGCTGTACGATACTAAATAATAAATTGTTATTTGTTTATAATAAACAAAGCAAATATTCATTCGCGACCCCAGTGAATATCCTGTCCGATATACATACGCTTCGCTTAACAAGGGCGTGGCCGACGGCCTTGAACACGTCCGCGACGTAGAAACGACAGCCATCTTGCTGAGAAGGAAGGACGGGGCAACGCAGTTGAATAAGGTTTCTGTATTCAATCCTAAAAATACAGTGGCGACCGTAAACTCAGCCCAAGTAGTAAGTGGCTATATTTAATAATTTTCATAATTCCATTCGTTGTTCCGGTCACAACCTAACAAAGACCACTCCATTAATTATAAAGTGCGTATTTATTTATATAATTAAAGGTCGAGACAAATATTTAATTTTAATATCTTTCAGAATGAAGTTTAATCCATACAATGTAATAATGCTACTTTCTGCAACTTTCACTGGTTTCAACTATTCACCTCTCTCTCTCTCCAAATTATGTTATGTACTTCTCGCTCAGCGACTCAAATCTATCTGCCGTCCGTCCGTGCCTTCCTTCAGAACGCGCGAAGGCTTTCCCCTACTCCATATAACCTTCCGGACTTCCTGCTTATTTATTTTCGTGCTAACGCTATCGAAATAGCGTAAACTCCTCGCTGTCAGCGCCTAGTGCTGACCTTCGCATCAGCGCTTTCGGTTGTCCCGGAGTTATAATTGGGATAGTGTATTATTGTAGCGGTTAATGTGACGCACGTTCAAATTTGCGACTGCCCGCTCGATCTTACAATTCGGCGGTGGTATTTATAATATCGGAGTCTACATTCCGTTGCTAGTCCAGGACTCTCGAAATAGCCTTGCGCTGGCCTTCGCATCAGCGCTTTCGGTCATCCCGGAGTTGAAATGGAAATTTTTAAGCGTACGGCGCAACTTGAACAGAAATAACGCAACACCTACCTACAGCGCGACGCCTATACCACATATCATCTCGTCTTGCCAAAAATCTAATAATGGTATCATAATAAAAATATACATGGATGTATTTGGCATTTGACGCTCTTAAATTTGCGTTGGAAAAATTGTTATATTTGGCAAAAATAATAGGTGGGGGTGGGGTTAAATTAAAAAATGTGACAAATTTGAAAAATCTGATTACGCCATTGTAAAGAGCACAAAAAGCCATAAACCTTTTGTACCAAACTTTTTTTCATACGCCTTATATTTTCGAAGATATTCGCTAAAAACTATAAAATCCGTTATTTTCGAGGGGTTGTTTCAACCCCTAAACGTCGAGATAAGCCGCAAAAAAAATACAAGTCTAATATTTTTTGATGCTCAACAACATATCCAAAGCGCATCCAAATCGGTCTCGGACACCCCCGACCGTTCCCTTGTAAGACGTGTTGATTTTTTAGAACAATTGTTTTAAAAAAACTCAAAATAATAATTAATTTCTAAATGACATATATAAAGTGTTAAGTTATCACGTTGACATAAATGTAACACATGAAAATGTTAAGAAAATAATAACATAGCTATTGTATGTTAATTTTACATTAAAATAATAATCAAATCTTGGTAACACAAAAAAATTTTAACATCTGGACCGCTATGTACACACGATTTTTTACTGTGTTGATTGTATATCTTAACATTCTTAACGGTCTCAATACATATTAATTGTTTATTAATAACGCAATACTCAAGCCTTTTATTGTCAAGGCATCAGACAAGAAGTGACAAAATTTATTTATTTATTTTTTATCGTTTTTGTATTTCTTATTTTCGGGTTTTTTTTATTTTTTAAATATATATTTCTTGAATTTTTAATACCTGTATTGAATCTAACACTCTTAATTTTTTGTTATATTTAATACATTTAAATATATCTATGTAAAAAATTTATTACAATTAGTTATAAGCCTTGCTTTTTATTTTAACCCTTTAAGGCCCACTCATCGATCCCGTTGGAGTAAAATGTTATAATTTACAAGATAGTCTTAAAAGACGTCCCTAATGAAAGTTTTTTAGTTGTTTTAGTTTTTTTAGTTTTTTTAGTTTTTTTAGTTTTTTTTAGTTTTTTAGTTTTTTAGTTTTTTTTAGTTTTTCAGTTTTTTTAATGTACATAATAATTATGTACACAGGCCCCTAAAGGGTTAATTGATCAACAGATCTTTAGCCTCAGGAGATAAATCTTTCTGTTTGTTCTCTTGTTTAATTCTTAAACTACTAATTAAGGGATCTGATGACATTAGAAGGTAATGCATGATATCTTCATTAGTAGATTTTCGTGACTTCATTCTGCTGTGTTGGGCACGAGCTTTTCGAAAAATCTTATTGCTTGCTTCTTGCGCTTCTTCCGAGAGACAACCGATTGACAAACCAAAATGTTTAATAATACTACTACCGTGTATTAAAAGGAGGGGGTCCAAAAATGGCCGTTTTGTGCCCCGCTGGGAAACCTGTGAAACATTTTTTCCACCTTATTTAAGGTTAAAATAAGAAGGAAATAATAGTCATTTACCCAGGAAACCACGGGAAATATTTTAAAATTTATAATAATGTGTTTAAAACGTCTGTTAAAGTAACTGTGTTTGAGCGGTTTAATAAAAGGTGAAACGTTTTAAAACAAGCACTACATTTCCATTTAATAAATTTTGCATCATGAAATTGTATATAATATTTTTATTACATTTAAATATATATTTTTTATTACATACATATATATATTTTTTTATACTTTCTGTATATACACATATATGCAGTCACATAACATTCATCTTATTTCTGTTCTGTTTCTTTACTAACTACGTCAACCATTTATGAAAAATATTCAGATATATTTGAAAGATTACGAGATTTAGTGTTCAGAATCTGATTCAGATGAACCATCATAATCATTTTCAAAATAATTATTTAAATATATCTGAATATTTTTCATAAATGGTTGACGTAGTTAGTAAAGAAACAGAACAGAAATAAGATGAATGTTATGTGACTGCATATATGTGTATATACAGAAAGTATAAAAAAATATATATATGTATGTAATAACAAATATGTATTTAAATGTAATAAAAATATTATATACAATTTCATGATGCAAAATTCATTAAATGGAAATGTAGTGCTTGTTTTAAAACGTTTCACCTTTTATTAAACCGCTCAAACACAGTTACTTTAACAGACGTTTTAAACACATTATTATAGATTTTAAAATATTTCCCGTGGTTTCCTGGGTAAATGACTATTATTTCCTTCTTATTTCAACCTTAAATAAGGTGGAAAAAAATGTTTCACAGGTTTCCCAGCGGGGCACAAAACGGCCATTTTTGGACCCCCTCCTTTATGTACAGATGGTGGAATGTTATACCAGGGATACAAGTGAACACAAAGTTCAGCAGTATCTAAACAATATTTTTCAAACTTGTTACAATCAATGTTTTTTCCACATGCTAATACCTGTAAAATATTGGCCAGTCGTTTTATCAAATCTTTATTTAATCCAGTAACTTCGGCTACTGTTTCAGCCTCTGCAAAAAAACAACGGGCAACATTCCCAGTGTTAGTTGTACCTGCTCCTTGTTTTACAACATCTACAGTTAATGATAATTTAGATTTTAAATTCTTTTGAATAAGTTTTTTTCTTTCAGCTTTTAAAACTTTATGTTCTCCTTTTGCGCAGCTCTTTTTAAAATCTAAGTTATAGGAAATATGGAGTAAATACTCCATGAAGCGAATCCAACAATGTAATGTCGAAAGCCCGTATTTATAGTTATCATCATTAATTGGAAGATTTTTAACATATTTTAGATTATTTATATATTTTGGACCCACTCCACAAATGTTGCAACAATTGGAAGATTTTTGACCGGTTAAAATGTTACATGTTTTACCGTCGATCATTGTGCATTGTATGTTAAAACTTACTTTGAATAATAAATTTTCCACTGTGATGCATGAGGGATCAGGTTGGTTAAAAATATCTGAATAAAATTTGTATTCATTAACTGTATTAGAATCATTTTTTTTTTATAAATTCGAACTTTACTGGTCGGCAATAATAGACTGACGAAGGACTTTCATTTTTCCATACAATATTACTATCGTCATCCACCAATTGTATAGGGACAAAACAAATAAGAAACACTGCGTTATCAAAGAACACTTCTTCCGTAGCCTCATCGTCATTATCGTCAGTATGAATTGACGTTGTTACTGACCACTTTTGTCTGGTGGTTTGCTGCCCTGAAGCACCATCCATACCCCACTTTCCATGTAAAATTAATTTTTTACCGCATAAGTCGTGGAGCTCTTTTCTGTTTAATGTTAAAAGTATTCTCTCAGTAGTATGATGTAATAATGACTTAACATCGACACTTGCACCTAAGTCATTGACAGTTAAAGCTGTTGGATAGCACTTTTCTTTTGCATTCTTAATACTAGGATATGGAGGATATAATTTTCTTCTATATAATTTCTTATTATATATCCAAAGTTTCTCATATTTCGCTTTTGTTAGTTCTAAATCAACATACATAACTAAAATTTCATTGATATTATTTTCGATATTATCAGTACTTTTATCCATATCAGAATCTTTATCACATTCATTATGCAAGCATTCAACAGCTTTCATAAGTTCTTCAGCACTGTACTTTGATAGTAGTTCCTGAGTACGTCTTTTCTTTGTCTTTTCTGAACCTGCTTCATAAGATAAGCGTGGTCTACCTTTTTTTTCTTTTTCTTATTTGTTCTTTTGCCAGAGGAATTTCTAATGAAACAGTTGACGATGAGGCTAAGGAAATATTCTGAAATGATTAATTTAAATCGATATTAAATTTGACGATAAAATTTTTATTTAAGAACGCCGCATATCTCTTTTGAAAAAGTTCTTTTTTATAAAAAACAGTCTTTCATTTTTTATTATATAAACCAAAAAAAATTTCACGTAACTTAACTCTTATGTGCTCAAGCTGCCTATCGTTAAAATCATACTCACTTTTTAAGTTATTTATAATAATGTCTATTTCATTTTTATCTGTACCAACATAATTCCACATATATTCACATAGAATTTGATTTTTTATTATAAAATCCATTTTTATACGTTGAAAGGATAAACAAATTAAAAATTTGTGTTATGATTAGTATTTTAGGATTTAGGATCGAGAACTTCAAAATAAACACGCTAAAGTTTCGGTAACAAGCGATCGTCTAACAATCGAGATACGATAGCGGCTCTCTGTAATAAACAGAGCGTTTTTGTGCGCCCAAGTGAAAAAGGAAAAACGCTGCTGTGGCTCTGTCCCCCAACTGTAACCTGGCAATACTGCGCGCTTCGTCTCACTTCTAAAATCACTGGTGACCACTCGAGCCTCGAACGCTATCGTATTTCGATTGCACGTCTGTGCCTTGACGATACGAGGCTTGAGTATTAAGTTATTAATAAAACACTTAAAGTCACACATAACAAAATTTATGTTATTTCTTTGCTTTTACATTATGATTTAAGTTTGATATTTTGGCAGCTATATAAATTTTATCCTAAGTTTTGAAATTCTCAGATAATATGTACTAATACGTAAGCAAAAATGCGATCTAAATGCATCAATATTGTGTTAAGATATCAAAAAGTCGTAAAACATTTCGGTCTGCGAATCTTCGATTAGATCGTTTTCAGTGGCAAAAACATTACAATTTTGACCACAGATATGTTATTAGGGATCCCTAAAACCCGTATATCCTTAATCTGGTGCAAGAATATTCAATATCTTACAGTTTCTATATTTTTGACAACCATTTTGCGTCCGCCATTTTGAATGGAAGCCTTAATTTAAAAAACGGCCACGATACGATTGTAGAGCAATTTATAACGAGTAAATTAAAAAAAACATTGAAATCGGTTAAAAATTACACCGTCCAGCGATTTTTGTCCAAAAAGAGTGCCTTTTTTCCCACTGTGCGCCGTGGCTCCTGCTCCTCCGTCTGCCGGGCGAGAGTCCGGTGGGCGTGGGGGCGGGGGGGCGGGTCGTACCCCTCCCGCCGCTGGGAGGAAAAAGGGGACCAAGGCTGCGGGACCGTCCTCGCCCAAAACGGCGGCGGTGTCAAACACCATCCCTGAGGGGGGGGCGGTTTCGTACGCCGACGTCCTCAGGGCCGCGAGGGAGACCTTCTCCCTCGCGGACCTGGGTATAAGCGGCGTGGGGTGCCGACGGGCGGTCACTGGGGGCCTCATAATAGAGGTCCCCGGTGACAGCCCGAACGAGAAGGCAGACCTCCTGGCGCGGCGGGTTGCTGCCGCGCTGGAGGAGTCGGGGGCACGGGTCGCTAGGCCCGTCAAATGCGCGGAGATGCGCGTGACGGGCCTGGACAACTCCGTTACCCAGGAGGAGGTGGCGACCGCCATCGCCGCGGCTGGCGGATGCGCAGTGGGGGACGTGAGGATCGGGGAGATCTTCCGCCCCCCAAAGGGAATGGGGACGGTCTGGGCGCAGTGCCCTGTAGGCGCTGCGTCGCGGGCCCTAAAGGAGGGGGGAATCCGGGTAGGCTGGAGCAGAGCCAAGTTGGAGCTGCTCCAGACCCGGCTTCTGAGGTGCTACCGGTGCCTAGACGTAGGACACGTCTGGGCCCGGTGCACCTCCTCGGTGGACCGCAACGGTCGGTGTTACTGCTGTGGTGACAGCGGCCACCGAGCTAGCCGTTGCTCTGCGGCGGCCCCAAAATGTCCGCTTTGCGCGGATTTGGGGTTGCCGGATGGGCATCGGCTGGGGGGGGGCTGGGTGTTCCCGCCCTAAGGTAAATGGAATGGGAGGGGGGCGGATTCCGAGAGGTCAGGAAACCGCCCCTCTGGAGGGAACTTCGGTTTCCCGAGAAGGGAGGGAGGGAGAGGCAATGACCTGGGAGCCTTCGGGCCCCAGGCCGCCTCCTTCTTCCTCCTGACATTAGGCAGGCGTAGCGGGTCGGGGGGGGGCTCGAGCGGAGTCCTCACGGGGTCTCCGCCACAAGCGCTCCTCCCGGTCCGCCGGGGAATCTGGTTCCGGGGCTTGAGTCCCGGACCCGGGTCTCCCGAGCCGCGGCCCGGGGGAGGGGTGGACCGATTCCTCTCCACGGAGGTCCCGGTCCGTACCCCCCTCCTTCGTAGTCGTGCGGGGGTCGGGGCTCAAGCGGGGATTTTTGAGCCCCGACCTTGCCCTCGCACAACACCCTAGGAGGCGCGGCGATGGGGATTGTGATACCCGTCGCCGCTTTAGTGAAAGTACCCTCGCCCCATGCGTCTTCATCGACGTACGCGGCGAGGGCCCAGGGGGCCCGCGAGATCGAGACAGGTTTAGGCCTGCTCGTGGGTTTTCCCCGGGGAGTAGGAGTCCCTAGTTGGGACATGGAGTGGGGCTAACCCCGGATAAAATAATAACTGTTCCCGGGGCGCCCCGCGATAACTTCAGCGCACAGTGAATCGACACATAGGAAAGAGCGGACATCGCACTTGTGGAGACGAAATACAGCAGCTAAAGCGAAATACTTATGCATACATGATCATGAAGCATTACTTTACCAATTTAAATAATTGTTGTATGCAATATTGTTTAAATAACAATTGTTAATAACAATTTTTTTTAATGTACTGCTACCGCCGACATTAGTATTAACCAATATGCACCACGAGGAGGTTGCACGGTCGGATTTTGCATACTTGCGTGTGTGTGTGTGTGTGTGTGTGTGTGTGTGTGTGTGTGTGTGTGTGTGTGTGTGTGTGTGTGTGTGTGTGGTGTGTGTGTGTGTGTGTGTGTGTGTGTGTGTGTGTGTGTCACAGCAGAGATAAGGACCTCACGATTCGTCACTCCCGTAATATTCCAACGACTCCAAACCCTCTCTGCTGTGCGTGCGTGCGTGCGTACGTGTATGTGTGTGTCATACAGCACACACAGGTATATATACATATACATAAAAGTAACATAAAAATCGCACAGGAATGAGACCCCGCGACTCGTCACTTTCGCAGTATTTATTGACTCCAAACTCATCCTGGTGTATCTTAATAAAATAGAGAGTAAAAATAAAAGGATAATAAAAAAAGAGAAAAAAGGCAGAGTAAAAGAATTATTTTAGAAGTGCTCGAGTTTCAGAGAACAAATCTTGTTTTTTTCCATCACTAAGTTTTGGTCGTAAACTTGAGATGAAAGGATCAGACGTGATTAACAGATGGTTAAGAAGATCTTCATTCGTAGCAGTCCTGTTAATTTTGCGCGTGTGATCTCTCCTATATTGCCTGAATTCTTTATTTCGCGCTTCGCTTGCTTCTTCTGATAGCGCGCGATGCGATCAAGGTGGCAATAAAGATTATTAATAAATATAAAATTATAGTAAAAAAAATAATTTACAGCAGAGAGGGTTTGGAGTCATTAAATATTACGGGAGTGACGAATCGTGAGGTCCTTATCTCTGCCGTGACACACACACACACACACACACACACACACACACACACACACACACACACACAGTGTTTATCCCCGACAGTGGCTGACATTGTTATGGAGGATTTGGAGGAAAGAGTTTTGGGCGCATTGGACATCCATCTATCGTTTTACAAGCGCTATGTGGATGATATTATTATGAAGATTCCTAAGGATAACGTTCAGGATGTTCTGGATCACTTTAACAGTTATCATGATAGACTTAAATTTACAATAGAGTACGAAAATAATGGCCGTCTTAGCTTTCTGGACTTGATGTTGATTGTAAGGGGAGACACGATTATAACAGATTGGTTCCACAAAGAAACTTTTTCTGGTAGGCTATTGTCCTTCCTTTCGAATCATCCTATTCAACACAAAATAGGAACAATCTACAGCCTAGTGGACAGATCAATCAGGTTATCACATCCCAGCTTTTATAATAAAAATTTAAATTTTGTCATCAATGTATTGCTTGGAAATGGATATCCCATCGATCTAATATTCTTGCATATTAATAAAAGACTGAGGAAACTTCAGTCCATAAAGAATAATAATACGGGTAATGATTCCGAATGTGCACAGCAAACAAAAAGTTTTATTGTTATGCCGTATTTAAAACATACTTCGGAAATCATTGCTTCAGCAGTCGATAAATCTGAAAATTCTGTGGGATACCGCACTCTTAACAATCTTGGTAGCATCATTAAGGTCCATAAGGATAAGAACACCCATTTTTCCAAGAATGACGTAATTTACAAAATCTGTTGTAAAAATTGTGATGCCTCTTACGTCGGTCAGACTAAGAGGCAATTACAAACCAGATTAAAAGAACATAAAAGCAATATAAGATTAGACGAGTCCAAACATTCTGTTGTATCAGAACATACCACAAAATTCAATCATTCATTTGACTGGGAAAATGCACGCATCTTAGAAATTGAGCATAATTACAAAAAGAGATTAACCGCAGAAATGATACATATTAAAGAACAAACTAATGGTATAAATTTAAATAAGGACACGGAACTACTAAACGATGCCTATTTTGATATCTTGAATCGGTTGTCTTAAACGTTCTGTTAATAACAATGATCATTGGTTATTGTGCCCTTGCGATGCGGGTATTGTCTCAGTTGTCTGTTATCCTTCGCGACGAACACACGCTTTGTGAGACGATGGAAGGAATTCACCCTAGTTCCTTGTTTCATCGACCGCTTATGTGAGTCCGTTTTTAAGGCTAAACTTGTTTTTAATCAAATTTTCGTTTTGGTCCTATGTAAGTTTTAACTTTGATATAGTTGCCACTAAGATGGTCTGGCGACAAAGGATCTCACATCTATACGGGTTTCATGGACGCATAAGTGTCATGCAGCGAAGGAAACGACCGATTCTGCGTGTAGATTGACGATTAATTGACAACATACTTCTGACTTCAATATGATTAATTGTCCAATTACTTGGGTGAGACCGGATTAATGTAAATTGTGGCGTTGGATCGAATTGATTCGTTTTGTTCGTAGAATAATGCGATATATTGTAATGCGTTTTTCTTTATATTTTTTTATTGTTCTGAAGAAGGCCAAGTAAGGCACGAAACGTAAACAAGTCTGTATACGATTATTGAATGTATTAAATATTTTTTTCTAACATCTGGTATTAGCTCGAAATTGGCCGTTTGATATTATTTAGCTATTGCTTGTCGAGCGAAACTTTTGTTAATCTTGCTTATGATATTCGATTTTTTAGATACAGAAGAATGGCCGCCATTTTTTTACACTAATGTTTACATGTCCTACATAAGTATTTTTCTTTATCGAAAAAGGATGTTACTAACATGTGAAAAATTGGTATCCAAATATTTGGATATGGAAGAGCTATACTGCTTTGAAGTTTCATGTATAAAATGACAGAAAAAGAAATCCATGTGAGTCATCAGGTTCAGAGCGATGTCCGACATAAATATTAAAGAAATTTTTCGCAAAATCGGTTATTTCTAGTTGCTCAGAACTATTTACAACCTAAATTTGTTAATTAGCAATGAATATTATGAAAAAATGGACAAATTTTTTTAGCCCATGTCCGCACATTAACATTGCTCGATCCACTGTGCAGCGTAGGCCACACGTAAGGTTTTTAGCCGGTAGGAGTCCGGCATAACTGTCCGCCTTTCCCCGGGGGCGGCGTACTCATAATGAGTCATTGACGAAAATATGTCAATTTTTAGGTAATTACTGCCTACGCGTCGCGGAGTACCCTAGGCGTGCGCGCTCGCGCTCAATTGTATCGTTAAAACAATTGAAACTCTGAACTTGTCTGAACTTGCAAAAACGCGCCTACGTGCGTGGAAGTCCAGTACATCTCGCGTATGGCTGCTGATCGTAGGTGAATATTAGGCAGTAATTACCTAAAAATTGACATATTTCCGTCAATAATCAAGATTTTGGAAAAATTCAAACGCCATTTTGTTCGTCGTGAAAAGAGGAACAAATTTTCTCTAGTTCATTTTTTTATAGGATGTATAATTTGATCGCTAGGGCAATTTAAATAAATAAATTGTTAATAACTTTTTATCGCATCGACTTACGAAAAAACTATTTACAGATTCTTGTTCTACGACCCAAAAAACATGAAAAAACATTAATTTAAGCCATCAACCTCGATAAAAATGCTCAATCGACTTGGCGTATGGACTAACTCGCACGCTGCGGTTCTCCGCGCGCGAGCCGAGAAATCGCCTGAACATCCGGGCCCTACTTATTAATATAATATAATATAATATTAATATAATATTCATAATTAATATAATATTCATTGTTATTAAGTCACAATATTCATATTGTAATTTAAATATCGATTATGTTCTTCGTTTGCTTCTGTTCTTGTCGTAAATACGACTTTTTTTACTAAATTGTGTGTAGCCACTAAAATAATAAGTTCAAAAAAATATTTCCGATATACAGTCTTAAAGTTTAAGACCCAAGCTACAACATCCCATAAGTTATTTAAAAAAAAAAATTTTTTTCTATTACTTTTTCGACTTTGAAAATAGAGAAATTTTCATATTTTCTAGTTCGACATTTATTTTTATATACTTTTTTGAAAAATACACCTACTTAATATTTTGTTTTTCAAATAAAACTTGTATCATCTTAAAGTACATATTTTCAGCTTTAAAAAACCCTGTTATTAAATTTCAATATCTATTTCCTAAGCAATAATATCTGCAGTCAAACTTGTTGATCAATTTTGAAATAACAAAATTTCAAGAAAACTATCAACTTTGAGGTCCCAACTTTAAAAAAATAAAATTTTGTAATTTTTTTCACTTATTGCATGTTATCAACACATATTTTAAGAATATAATGGTAGTATGGTCTAGTTTTAACTAAAATAATTTAGTTAAAACTAGAATTGACTGATTGCTCTTACAAACAAATTCGCGATGTGTGCATTTGAGAAACGTCCACGACGCGTTCTGCATAACTTGCATGTACTTTAAATTATAAAGCGAGGTCCACGCTGCCTACCGGCGGAGGTGGGTGCGGGAGGGGGGGCCGAAGGCCCCCCCTTGCACCCCCCGCGCGCGTGTGTGTGTGTATGTGTGTGTGTGTGTGTGTGTGTGTGTGTGAGTGACGCGCTTTAAAAGTATTCAAGTGTTTAAAGCGCGTCAACTAACCTATGTAGGTTAGTGACGCGCTTTAAAAGTATTTAAGTGTTTAAAGCGCGTCACTAATCTACATAAGTTAGTTGACGCGCTTTAAACACTTAAATACTTTTAAAGCGCGTCACTAACCTACATAGGTTAGTTGACGCGCTTTAAACACTTAAATACTTTTAAAGCGCGTCTCACACACACACACACACGCGGGGGGGGGGTGCAAAGGGGGGCCATTGGCCCCCCCTCCCGCACCCACCTCCGCCGGTAGGCAGCGTGGACCTCGCTTTATAATTTAAAGTACATGCAAGTTATGCAGAACGCGTCGTAGACGTTTCTCAAATGCACACATCGCGTTGTGGATAATAAAAACAACCACACACCGAAAAAATATCTCATTTCGGTCTTTGGATGATCAGCACCGTCCACAACGCGTTGTGGATGTTTTTTTCGCTCACTGAGCGATTTCGGTGTTTGGGCGTAACACATAATGTATAGTATTGCCGATTAAGAGATTTCGCGTTTTGACTGTAAGAGAAACACGTTAGACCGCGAATTTACTAAAGCGGTCAGTTAATTCTAGTTTTAACTGAATTATTTCAGTTAAAACGCGAATTCACTAAGAGCAATCAGTCAATTCTAGTTTTAACTAAATTATTTCAGTTAGAACGCGAATTGCCGAGCTGGCTTAGTTAAAACTAGAATTTACCAGTAAATTCGGGTTTTGACGGATTTCGGGTTTCAACTGTAACATATATACATTGTCACGGCTTTTTCGGCCGGAGCAAAAGAACCCTAGGAGAGTCGGGTGATAGGCCTCTTGGGATAATCCCTCGCGCGAATCAGGCAGCTCTCAATTAAATCCGTTGGGCGCCAGACGCGATGCCTTCGCGTCCACTCAATTCTCAATAATCTAACGCGAAATCGCGAGAACCAAAGTCTGTCGCACGAGGGGCCAGCCAGCTCGACCTAACAGCAGAGGGGCAGGGTAGAGGCAGGGCGGCGCGGTTTTGTCGAACGGACACAAAATAATTCCACACAAATCGCTAGATATCTAGTGAACAATAGGTTCCGTTTATTAAAATAACAGTAAATAATCAGAGTAGTAATTTTGGGATAGCGAAGAAATAACAAGTTTGGTTTATCTGGGCGAGCAGAGAATTAACGGAAAAGAATATTATAGTCAGTCCGGTTTATTATAATTAGAGAGACAGTCAACAATAAGTGATAGTTCCGGTGAGACGGTATTTGCTGAGCGATGATAAAAGAGATGAGTGAGCCTCGGTTGTTATTATTCAAGAGAAAAGGCGGACCGGTGAATTATCGTTGAATGAGAGATCAAACGGAGAAATAAACGGGTTGGATGAAATCCAGCAAAATTACAAGTGAATAATACGCGATAAAAAAAACTTGAACTTGAGTAATATCCGGAGTCGAAATAACGGCAATATAAGGCTATGAAAAAGTGGTCGACAAACAGATGTATCGCGGAAACAACTTAAATCTAACTTATCACTAATAGCGCAAAGTAAAGTAACTAATTTGTATCGCGAGAAGGGAATCGACGAGTACTCTCAACAGACTTTACGGGGCGGCGCCCTGCCGGGCGTGCCTGAGCTCGCTCGCAAGAAATGCGACGCACCAAGGGCGTCGGTCGGTCGCTCGCGATGTTCGCAGGTAACGCCGACGCGATATCAAAATCCCTCGCGACACCCTTATCACGAATAACACAAAGACGAAGACAACGATTCTATATTTACGCAATGGACAATAATCGTCTCGCACAAATCGCGAATGACAACGCAGCGCACGGTCTCTACGCAGCGCGCAGGCAGGTACCCCGCAGGGCCACTCTCCGGTGACGCGCGATAAGGGAACGCCGACGCAAACCCCGAGAGCAGATTGCTGACGCTTGTTACTACGCGAAAACTTCAAATACGCGAAACTCTATCTACGACCGGATGCCGCGATATCCACGATCTTGCGACCCCGCGGTCGCGACCCCCAGGAGGCCGATCCTAGCAGCGCATGGATATGTCGTCGCGAGGCTCCTCGTGTCCGCCACCGATCGCCAACACCAAAACTTTTCCGCCGCGTCCGGCGTACGTCGCGTCCGACGATTTGCACCAATGCCAACCCGAAAACCGCTACGCGTACGCGATATCCGAGGACGGCAGGTCGGGGCAGAACGAAACACGGTACCCGCGGCTTCACCGTGGCTGTTTACCCACCAATTACTGTGGAGGGTAACCTCACCGGTCCCGCTGAGTCCCGGGCGATATCCGAAGCGTCGTTACAGGCGCCGGGGATGATCCATTTGCTCGGAACCCGGATGCTCGATAATACGCGAGAACTTTCTCGACAGAATTGTAATTGCAAGACGTCTGCTCGAGTCGGCGGACGAACCAGGAGAGATCGAGCGGTGATCCGCTCGATGTGGAATCGAAAGCGCGCCCCTCCCTGGGGGTTGCGCGGTAATCAGGCGCGATGTCGCGACCAATCGGGGCTGAGCGCGTCGCGGATTACGCGCGCGCTGTCGCAGGCATCCTGCGGGGGTCCTTTGCGCCCCCAGGCGTCCTTGGTGCCGTAGATTTTTCCACCCGATGTTTAGCGCGTTCGGGCTCGACTCCCCTCGTTCAAAGGTCTCCTCGCGAACCGAGGGAACGTTGGCCAGGCGTCCCGGGTCCGTTCGGATGTCCTGGGGTTGGTTTGGAGGTAGCTCTCGTCTCCTCGGGGGAGAAAGGCCTTATCTCGGCCCTGTCGGCTTCTCGCCGATCAGCTGTGCCATGCGTGTCTGTGCAAAAAACTTGGCGCTGCTAGACCTCGAAATATAATAAAGTACTATAATTTTGGCTAAATAATTATGGCTAAATATGGACAACGATAAAAATAATTTAGGGAAGAATGCAACAGGAGTAACAATAAATTATTATCAGCGTGTGTGTATGTGCGAGCGAGTGATACGGGCAGTAGTATTTAGTATATAAGTTTTATTGTAAATAAAACTATTGTAATTTTAATCCGTAATGTAATTCGACCTAGTACTTCATTATATTTCGAGGTCTAGCAGCGCCAAGTTTTTTTACAAGAAAAATGTAATAATTTTAATAAAATATGTTTATTTTGTAGTGTTATACCTCTGTCTGTAATTGTTTATGATTAAATCTTTTATTTTATTAAAAAATACATATATGTTTGTAAACTTTGTATTATTTAAGTATTTTCTTGTTGGATTAAAAAATTATTATAACAATTTTATAAAATTGTTATCATATCCACTAAAAAATACATATGTAAACTTTGTATTTAAATATCTTGTATTCCCTCGTTAAATTAAAAAAAAATTTAATCTTATAAAATTGTTATCATACATTCTTTTTCTAATTTACAATGTGAAAATTTTTCAAAGTAGTACAACAATTATTTTTTGAGGCAATGTATATGTTCTCTCTTTGTAATTGGCGCTGTAATTTAAAGAGATATCATTTCTTTTTTGTAATAGATCACTTGATTACGTACTACTTCTTACTTAGGTTTTTTTGCGAGGTATTACGTCTACCACTTGTTACTTAAATTTTTTCGAGGTATAATACTACCACTTTGTTTTTTTTTTTCGAGGTAACAACATATACACTACTATACGTATACTTGGCGCTTTTCTTTACCTTTTTTTTAAAGAAAGGTAATTTTGTACGGATATCACGCCTTTTTGTACTATTACACATTTTATAAACAGTATGTAGAGTAGGGTGGAGCGAACTTGTATATAAAAAACAAAATTTTTGAATTATATAACGCTACTAGGCGGAAAAGATGCGAATATGTCTAAAACTAATATCTGGAAAATTTCAACTTGATCGGAGCTCATCTTCTGCCTCCAACTTTTTTTTGAAAATTTTACAAACTGTAGGGTGAAGCGAAAAAAAATTTTTTTTTAATTTTATAACGCTACTAGGCGGAAAAGATGCGAATATGTCTAAAACTAATATCTGGAAAATTTCAACTTGATCGGAGCTCATCTTCTGCCTCCAACTTTTTTTTGAAAATTTTACAAACTGTAGGGTAAAGCGAAAAAAAAATTTTTTGAATTTTATAACGCTACTAGGCGGATAAGATGCGAATATGTCTAAAACTAATATCTGGAAAATTTCAACTTGATCGAAGCTCATCTTCTGCCTCCAACTTTTTTTTGAAAATTTTACAAACTGTAGGGTGAAGCGAAAAAAAAATTTTTTGAATTTTATAACGCTACTAGGCGGAAAAAATGCGAATATGTCTAAAACTAATATCTGGAAAATTTCAACTTGATCGGAGCTCATCTTCTGCCTCTAACTTTTTGAAAATTTTAATTTTACAACTATAAAATTTTAATTTTATAATTGTAAAATTAAAATTTTACTTTTTAAAATTTTACAAAATTTTGAAAATTAAAGAAAGACGCAGCTGAAAATTTTTTGGAAGTTTTAACTCTATTTTCATCAACAGTCCACAAATCTTGATTATTACAATACTTCAGCATACTAAATACTACACCAATTAAAATATATCAGAGCAGGCCATTTTTTACATGTAAGAACGCATAATTTGTGTGTGTGTGTTCATGTGTACCACAGTGTTTCGACATCGGCGGCGAGTCGAGACCGCATCAAATAGGTGACATCGATCTGCGATTTCTTTTAGTTATATTCGTTTGTTTTCTTTTTACCGGGCCACGATTCCACGAATGCGCCCGGAAACGATTTACAGTCGGTCGACGATAGCGAATCTGAGTACACGTTTTATCCTATCTATAGTATTTGTTTGGTACACTAAATGTGTAGCATATTATTTTCTGTCTCCCTCGATTAAATCACGTGTGCGCGCCGTGCATTTTTCCGTGACGCTCGGCTCGCGAATGTTCGGTCGCGCTCGGTATCGTTCGCCTATTCGCGTGCGCTGCGTGCCGGTCCGATCCTGTTCCCCTCCGCGCGCCTCGCCCCTTCAGATAGCTCTGCGAGACTCAAGGCGTAACAACGCGGCGAGTCCGGCACATTTTCGTGCGTGCGTTATACAAAATCTGTTATACGTTTCGTTTACTGTATCAGCGGAATCGGCTGACTGCGGCTTTTTCAATAAAGAAAGTGAGAGGAAAAGCAGTTTTCTCGATCACGTTCTTGCGAAGCAATCTTTCCGTGAGAAACACGTGGAGGGCACGTGCCCGCATGCTACAGTATCTATTCCCACATACAAAGCAACAGAAGGGAGGCATTATTTTTATGATTTTTTATTGCAAATTTGGTTTAAAAAATAAAAATGCCAAATACCCGTAGTAATGACTTGCACTTGCAGTGTCCTATTTTTGGACAGTCATCAGATTTCGTTAAAAATCGATTACCAACTTACGTTGATGTGGCAAAATGCTACGAATTTATTCGGGAAAGTTCCAAAATTTCAGCAAAAGAACCGACTTTTCAATCTATTTCCAAAATATTAGCAAATAAAATCAGGGCTATTTGGGAACAAGCATCTTTGCCAATATTAACTCTTGACGGAACTCTTGCAAAAATCAAGAAATTCCATGTTAAAATGCAAAAATTAAAGAAATTTTCAGCAAAACCAAATCTATATTCTTTGAAAATTGAGGCTTTTAGGAAAGAATATGAGAATAAACTCTTTGACATATGCTACTGTAAATGCATAGATTTTTCTAATTGTAATTGCGTAAATAAAGTCTCAACATTAGATAGACCTTTTTTATTGGACCAAAGAGGTCCGCGAGAAATGGTAATTGGGACAATCGATATACGCACTACGAAAATATTACGCAAGAATTACGAAAGGAAATATGCTGACCAAGAACGCGTTTCCAGAGCTCGAACTATAGCATCTGGGTCAAATACAGTTCATATCGATTTTTCAGATTCAGTTTCAGAATTGGACTCTGTAAATGACGAAATTGACGAATCGGTTATATTATCGGAAATGATGAATGACGAATCCAATATAGATGATACTATGATACTAGAAGATGATACTTCTTCTACACTGACAAATAATCAAAATTCACCTCCTGCATTACCTACAGTACCTACACAAAATAGAATCGATTTTCCTAATGTGGCAAAGGCTTGTGACAGAATGGGAATTTCTGATCGAGCAGCAGCAATAATTGTGAGTTTCACTTTACAAGATTTAAAAATTGTGTCTCCGAACAATTGTCTGGTGGTCGATCGAAGCAAAATTCGTAGAGCACGTAAAGTTGCTCGAACTAAAATTCAAAGTTTACAATCAACTCAACACCTGGAATTGCTCGGACTTTACTTTGATGGTCGAAAAGATCAAACTATTTCTCAAGTAAAAATTGGAGAAAAGTTTGCAAGAAAAACTGTATTGGAAAAACATATTGTGCTTCTTTCGGAACCAGGTTCAAAATACATTGGTCACTTGACAGCAACATCAAGCACAGCCCTTGCAATTAAAAGTTATTTATTTGAGTTTCTTGTAAAAAAAAGAATTCGATATCAGGAATTTAAATGTTATCGGCTGTGATGGAACTGTTGTGAATACGGGCTCCAATGGCGGAGTTATACGGTTACTGGAGTTGGAACTGAAAAGACCTTTACAATGGTTTATATGTATGTTACACTGTAACGAGTTACCATTACGCCATTTATTTTTAAAACTAGATGGGAGAACAGTTGGCCCAAAGGCGTTTTCAGAACCAATAGGAAAACAGCTTCAAATTTGTGAAACGCTTCCGGTGATTTCATTTGAACCAATTTTATCAGAGTTGCCGCTCATGGACTTTACTGATCTTAGCACAGACCAAAAATATTTGTATGAAATGACTGCCGCGATTTCCAGTAATAACTTATCTGCCGACCTAGCGAATAGAAACCCGGGAAAACTTAATCATTCCAGATGGTTAACATTAGCTAATCGAATTCTACGATTGTATGTCTCAAATGAGAAGCCCAGTAAAAAACTACGAACTTTGACACAGTTTGTTGTCAAAGTGTATGCTCCAGTTTGGTTTGAGATTAAAAACAAACCAACTTGCAGACACGGTACTTTGCATTTGTGGAGCATGATTTATAAATCAAGAATCTTCGATTCTGCAATTAGAAACATAATTGATCCTGTTATCCAGAGAAATGGTTACTTCGCACATCCAGAAAATATATTGCTTGCAATGATTACAGACGAGAGGCAACATATAAGAGAACTTGCTTTGAGACGTGTGTTGAAATTTAATTCAACTCCTGCTCTTAACGAAATTCGTATATTTAAAGTACCAGTAATCAACTTTAACGCTGAAGATTACACTGAATTGATTGACTGGCAAGTTCCGAACTTAACTGGTCCTCCGCTTCTAAAAAATCTTTCTTGCGAAAACTTGAAAGATATGATTAAAAACGTTTCGGAGATAGTCAATATACTGAGCTTTCCCTGTTACTCGCAAGCAGTTGAACGGTGCGTTAAACTCGTTACCAAAGCTTCGTCTTTTGTCTGTGGGGACGATGCTAGAGATGGTTTTATACAAACCAGGATTGCTAATAGAGCTACTCTTCCAAAATTTGAAACAAAGTCAGATTTTCAACGCAGCATGAATTAAAAACTAAAAAAAGTACAAAAATATTTTCGTAAAAGTACCAAAATAACCAAAGATTTTTTTAAAATATATAAAAAAATAATAATAAATAAAACAAAAAATACAAAAAACTAAAAATAAAAAAAAAATTTAAAACTCCAAAAAAAACTAAAAAAATGGATTTCGGTTTACAGCTACCTCCTCGCGGTGAAGTCTGGGTAATCAAAAAAATTTTGATTAGCTAAGAGTTGTAAAAAATATAAATGCCAGATACAAACTCGCAAGTGGATATTTTCCTACATGGGAAATTTTCAAAAAAAAGTTAGAGGCAGAAGATGAGCTCCGATCAAGTTGAAATTTTCCAGATATTAGTTTTAGACATATTCGCATCTTTTCCGCCTAGTAGCGTTATAAAATTCAAAAAAATTTTTTTTCGCTTCACCCTATAGTTAGTAAAATTTTCAAAAAAAAGTTGGAGGCAGAAGATGAGCTCCGATCAAGTTGAAATTTTCCAGATATTAGTTTTAGACATATTCGCATCTTTTCCGCCTAGTAGCGTTATAAAATTCAAAAAAATTTTTTTTTGCTCCACCCTAATGTACAGGGTGTAAAGCTATTTCGAGGTATAATACTATCACTTTGTTTTTTTTTTCGAGGGAACAACATATACACTACTATGCGTGTACTTGGCGCCTTTTTTACCTTTTTTTTTAAAAAAGGTAATTTTGTACGGATTGGTATAACTTGACTACTAATAACGTACATTTCATCAGAAAATATTGTTGTTTCAACAATTCCATGAACTCTTTTATAGTTTGCAATTCCAATGCAGATAACATTGATGGAGCTGTAGGATGTTGCAAAAGAATCAGTTCAATTTTATCGGATAATTAGATAAATCATTCAAGCATGTCAAAAGTGGAATTCCACCGCGTTTCAACACTTTGAATTAATGTTAGATGGGAATGTTCTCGCAACAAATCCGAAAGAATAACACTCTTTTTAAAGAAAGTTACAATAGATTTACCTTTTTTGCACAATGCACTGACAATTTTATCTTCAATTTTATTTTTTGAGGAAAGTTCCAGGTTCGAATCCTGGCTGAAGTAATACTTTTCGCAATAAATTCAATTATTTAAATGTGATACTTATATATAAGTATCAAAAATTACATCAATTTATATAGGCCAAATCCTTGGTTAAAAAGTATGTCTTGACGATAATCGAACCAAATCACGGTCGTATTGTCTTGACGATTATAATGACCAATATAGTCGATTAATATTTAATAAATTATTGCCAGTTAGGCCGATTCATACGTCTTAGTTTTATTATTTCGTACTGGCGAACTACAATTGCATTGAATTTTATCTTCTTCTATGATTTTAGCGAGAACAAAATTTAATGTATGCGCGTAACAACCTAAAGATTTTTTTTCTGCAACACCATCAATTATAGCTTTTTTGATGTTAGACGCATTATCAGAAACGACAACAACTATACTTTGTAATAAAATGCTCCATTTTTCAACTATTTCGAGCAGCCACTCTTTTAAATTATTGGATGTGTGCCTATTATTTAATTCGGTGACGTCTATTATAACAGTTTTTTTATTACAATTTATGTGATAGTGTTGTTGTGCCGGACTCTGATTCAGGGGATCGGCACAGAGTTCGTTCTGGATCCGCCGGGAGGAAGGGACAATCACTTGGCCAGTCACTTGTTCAAACGACACTTTAATAAACTCTTCAATTGATTACTACAAATGGCTTCTTTGATTCACTGCCCTGACTTGCGGGCGCTCGTTATAGAATAGGTTACGTCGGTCGTGCGCGATTAGTCTTACGTTCTAGACTGCCCGCCGTTCCTTGGAAGGGCGGGCTTTTATCGCCTCGGCATCGCTGACTTAGCAGTCAGCGATTTTGACTTCGCGATCAACGTCCTAGCGGGCTGGTGAAATCCCGAATGACCATATATGGTCATTGCCGCGACGCGTGCTGGCTTCCGCGTCATCGGTCCTCGTCGCTAGGGTCGGATTACCAGGTAATCCGGCCCTCGGTGTTGCCAGGTGCCATTCTTTATCGCGAATACGTTGTGCGCTCACAACAGTGTGCAGTTACTCCGAGGTAACTCTTTGTATTTAAGTCTGCCCAAATATACGTCGTCTACATTTGACAATCCCTCTTTTATTAAAGATAAATAAACATGTTTTTCTTCAATTAGCGAAGTTATTACTTTTCTACTTGGAACAATGTATAACGGACTCACACATTTCATAAAGGTCTGAAACCCTTCTTTCTCCACCGTAGATTGTAAGATTTCGATTCGTGGATAAGGTTTCCGATCTGTTGTATGTCGCGCCGTGCCTGTATAGGCTGAGAATGCTGAGATTGGTCGCTTGAGATACGTGTATGCGCCGTAGCGCTCTGCGCAGGAAGAAGCGTCCTGATTGGCGGATTGGGAACAAGAAGGGTAATCGGTCGGCGACGACCGGTAGTCGTTGCATAGTCGTTGTAAGACTCAGTCGGAATAAAGACGTTTCCACACCACACGAAATATTACCAATTGTCTCTCCCAGATAACTATCCTTATCATCCTGACATTATCCCCGTGAGGTCTGTCTAACAATACTCGCGGTCAGTGCCGTCGTAAAATCGCGGTACGTCGGAAAAGAAACATAACACTTTACAAGATAAAGACATATTGTCCTTTGCAATCATAAATATAAGTTTGTTTGTGATGTCCGAAACTTTAGATTCTCCATCTGAAAAGCAAATAAACAGTTATTTTTTAATATAAAGATATGAAAGTAATTAAAGAAATACTAATCAAATATCACAACTACATTTACGTTAAGGACTTTAGCAGAATTAATATCAAAACAACCAATTTAAAATGCAAAACACAATATAATTCAAGTAATATCTTCTTTTTATATAAGATATACTTGGTATAAAATGGAAAAATAATCACACGGGGGCGAAGCGGACGGTTGGCCTGGAGTTTAAGTGGAGAGAGAAAAGGGTTTTGAGAGGAGAGAAAGGCAGGGAAAATAAAGCAGTGTGGCGGAGCTGGTGGAGGAGGCTCGGAAGAGGTCGAGGAAGTGGAAGAGGAGTCGAGGATGATGTGGTTAAAGAGTGGTGACGAAAGGTAGTAAGGTGCTCTTGGAGGTTAGGATGAGGAGTAGGAAAAAGGAGGGGCAGGGACGGGAGAGGTGAGAGGCTGTGGAAGGGGAGCGATGGCACGGAGCAAGGTCTGGCCGGTCGGAGTGGTGACGCGTGGCACGTTGGTTGGTCCGGCGACGAAAAAGAGGCACGGCGGAAGTGGGCTCCGGATAGCGGTCCGAGCCGGCGCGGGGTGTCGACTGCTCCAAAAGAGTAGGTTGGCACTGTGACCGGAACAACGATTGAGATGATAAAAATCAATGTTATAGCCACTTACTACTTGGGCTGAATATACGGTCGCCACTATATTTTCCGGCATCAATACAGAAAGCCTGGTTGAAATTACGCCCCGATCCTTCCTTCCAGCAAGATGGCTGCCGTCTTCTACGCCGCGGACGTGTTCAAGGCCGTCAGCCACGCCCTGGTTATGCGAACGTACTCTACGGTGGATAGGATATGCGCGGGCTCTCGAATAAACGTTTCACTTTTTATTATAAACAATAACAAATTTATTATTCTTGGAATACAGTACTCGGTGTAATCGCGGACGTGTTCACTCGCGTCAAACTACGTAACCGACGATTAAGAGCTTTCTACGACTAGGCGTCGTCTCGTGAGTCACGCTCGGTGCTTCCCGTTATCGCGCAACCACGCTCGTACTCGAATTAATCACGCTAATCTCGCTAGCGGACAACGGGATAAGTTCAACGGGATCGGATGTTATTGCGGTAAACCAAAGGTGTTAGCGCGCCGAAGTCTCGCGAAGAACTGTCCGGGAGGAACGGGTCTCGTTCTCCCACTTTGGGGCACGCGCAGGCGTAGAGCCGCCGATTTAGGCGCGAACGGTGTTGTGCTACGGCGCGCGCTGACGCAATTGGTCGGTTGTGTCGCTGATTGGCGGAGAGCGACACGATCCCCTCGTCGTTGAACGAATAAGATCTCACTGAGCCGTTCTGCTGGCTCAGCTCTCCAAGGATGTGAGATACTGATTCCTGATTGGACGGCGGACAAGGGTTCTCGCTTCGACGCTCGCGATGCGGCAACCAATGCCAGCCGTCGCAATTCGCACGATGTGCAAGTTCGCGACAAGTCACTCGGAACGTTTCCGAGTGACCGAACATGGTCATTGCGACGTTCCCCGCTGTAGCCAGGTAAGTATCTATTTACTAGAATCATTTTATTAATTCTCCTTTTCTTTCAAGTACCCGGTCTTCGTGGGATCGTCTCGCCCAATCAATGGACTGGAAAGTGTCGTCGGTAAGTATCCGAACGGTAAGTATAATATATGTATCGCCAGAGAAAAACCTGAGAGAGGCCATCCCGGCCTTTTTCGTGGGGACGCATTTTCCGACGCGCCGCCTGAGAAAGTGCAACTCAACTACGTCGTTTCGCTCGGTAACTGCACATGGTTTGCGTCCGTGCTAATGGTTCGTGTCCGAACTAGCCAGCTGGAGGGGATACGCTGGCCGCGGCGGCCGCGCTCGGCCGGCCCGGCGCTCGGCACAGCTCGGCAAGCCTCGAGCGAGGAGAGAAGGACAGACATACGATCTGCTGTCTCCTTCTCTCTTGAGCTATGACGTAGCTGCTCTGGCACGCGCCGGCTATGCGATGTTGCCACGATGCCAGGCATTTCGGGTATCGCGTACGGTGTCTCGCCGAGTGCCAAGTTTCGAGTTGGCAAATCGACGATGCGCTACGTTACCTTTTAAATATATGTATAATGTATGTATGTATGTATGTATGTATATATATACATTTATATATAATTTATAAATAAAAAAATTGTAAATAAAATGAAATAAATATTTTGTTACGTCCAACCCCGGGATTAGTATAAGAAAATCTGGGAAAGCGAAGGAAAGGCTAACCAGAGGGGTCGGGGTAAGGAAGGACGCAACTAGACGCTTAAGAATACTGCTCGCAGGTACGCGCTCTGAGGCGCGTAGCGCGAGCCGAACGCACTTTTATGACTCAGGAAGGGTCAGGGTCCGCAGGGACCCTAGGACGCCTTCCGTGAGCGGTGCGATCGTCGGTCCTTTTTTAAATCAAGGAATTTAATCCCTTTAACTTAGAATCGGACCTCGTGCGATTTCGAGTGGGAGATGGGTGGTAATTGAGGTCTTAAATTAAAGAAAGAATGGAGATGTCTTTAACATAAGTAATTATATTTATTTGACATAAAAAAAATGTTATTTAGTATATAAAAAAAAAATATATAATTATAAACTAGGCGTTAGTGTAAAATGTGTATATGTATATAATGGAGAGTTGGTATGCGCATTCCTCGCGGGTATAACAAAAGTGCGGGGCGATCGGGCAGGACCTTTTGAGGGGAAATCTATTTGAAAGTGGACATCCTGCCCGCTATTATTACATCGAGATCGGGATTGAATAGCATAATGATTTGGTTAGGTGTGCGTGCGGTGTTTATGAGTACTTGAAACTAATTTAAGTCGACATTAAGAACTAAATATAAAGAAAAATTTGGGGAGTGAAAGCAGAGGGACAAGAATTTATGGATAAAAAAAAATGATTGTCAATCTAGGGTCACTATTTCGGGACCGACCATTTCCTCGTGGGTGTCAAGGGTCGAGGCGGTCGACGGAGTCGGGGATGGTCCTCGGGAAGAGGAGGGGGAGTGGGGAGGTTCGAGGAGGGTGGCGGGATCGGGGTTGACGGGGACCACGCGAAACGGGGCCACGCGACAAACAGGGCGAGAAGATGGGGGGAAAGGGCGAGAAGGCAGGACGACAGGGCGAGAAAGGGGGAAAACGGGGCGATTCTGCTGTGAAGAACAGGGTTCTTCTGTAAAAGCTGGGGGAGGGGGTGGAGTGGCGAGTCGCGGAGGACCTGCGTTGATCGATTCCTGAGGGATGTCAAGCTCCCTTCGCCCCCGCTTGTTCCGACGATTCCTTTCGTGTCTCGCGGCGTTTTTTGACCTCTTGTGGGTGGGACAGCCCGAATCCACTACAAGTTAGCGGATTGTTAAATATTAAAGTCCTTTAACTTTGGGGAAGTCACCTCGGGTTTCGGAGATTAAAGAAATCAAAAGAATACCTCGAATCCACTGACGAGTCAGCTAACTCGAAATAATAGAGAGAGATTATTCCGAGCCCACCGAAAAATCGGCTAACTCGGAACAACGAAGGGAGATTATTCCGAGTCCACCGAAAAATCGGCTAATTCAGAACAATAGAGATTATTCCGAATCCACCGATAAATCGGCTAATTCAGAACAATAGAGATTATTCCGAATCCACCGATAAATCGGCTAATTCAGAACAATAGAGACTATTCCGAATCCACCGATAAATCGGCTAATTCGGAACAACGAACAGAGATTATTCCGACTCCACCGAAAAATCGGCTAACTCGGAACAATAGAGATTACTCCGAATCCACCGATAAATCGGCTAATTCGGAACAAGAACAGAGATTATTCCGACTCCACCGAAAAATCGGCTAATTCGGAACAATAGAGATTCCTCCGAATCCACCGATAAATCGGCTAATTCGGAATAGTGAAAAGAATTGGACGGTTGGAAGGGTTAATGTTTAATGTTTAACCGAGGGACTTCCCGAACGCGTGAGTGTTCGAGTGAATACAAAAGGGGTAAGATAATGATAAAAGGGGCCCGATATCAGTATGTGAATAGGTATGTAGAGGACTTACTTCTTGGTGCTGATCAAACTAAAGTAGAACAGCTGAATCTCTTTGAGCCCCGTGGGTAACTAGCTGGATCTCTTTGGGCCCTGTGGATAGCCTCTCGTCGACACTCGGTGAGTTTAAGTCCACGCACAGAATTTAACTTAAAACTTGAGATCGGATTTGAATGTGATAGTGTTCGTAAACGGAAGAGAGGCGAAGTAAATTGAACTGGGCCGAAGAGGTGAACCGTCAGAAGAGAAGCTGAACTAAGAGAGCAAGTGCTGCGATGTCGAGATTTATATAGGAAAGTTCTAAGGATGGGAAGGGTGAATTGCGTGTGGGATGTGTCAGGTTTTCATTTTGGGAACTTCTGGTTGGAGGGATGTTTCTAATTTTTGTCTGAAGGATTTCTTATTGGGCGAGATGTTTCTCATCCAAGAGCTAGATTCTTAAGTCTTTGCCTATCCTAGAAGTTTAGAGACGGTTGTCGATTTTTCCGACTGTTCATTGGCGAGTCTTCTCGTAAGGCCCCCACTGCCTTATTGGGGGTGCAACCCATCGCTTCCTCCAGTGACTCACTTGTTTTTCGGTTAGGTTTCTCCTTTATTAGGGTTTCTTTTTTAGTGTTGACGGACGATGCACACCTCTCAATCTTAAATGCAAGCAAAAACTCCGCCACGTGTATTTACGGACACGTCTCAGGCTTTGTTTCCGCTTGCCGGAAACATCGTACGTGCATTTTGAAAGCTCGCTTGATGCAATAAAGATCTTCATCAACCCATTAAGGCCCATTTGGCGCGTCGAGTCGCCAGGTTTACATTCTTTCAGTTTTAGGCCTGACAAAGCCGATGAAAATCCTGTTACGTATGCCCCGTCCGTCACTAATTCGTCATTTGGAAGGTTGCGTTTAAGCGCCTAGGTAAACAGATACTTTACCCTTATAAAAAAAAAAGGAAAAGGAATGTGCAAGGATCAAGGCTCACTCGTCGATCGACAACCGTCCGTGCTTAGTTTACCTTATCCTAATCTTAACGGCTATCCTGAGCGCAGAGGAATTTAAGCGAAAAAGGGAAATCGTGGAGTTCGCAGGACGTAACACCCCCCGCCTTAGACAAATGTTGGGGGTGTGTAACGCAACATTTGCAGGCTAATTGATTGAGAAACGATTTTCGTTTTTTGCAAGCTTCTTTATCCCCCCTCTTTTTTTGTTTTCTTTTTGTCTTTACGCCATTGCATAGATATGCGCGCTTTGGAAGGAAATGTTTACTTACATGTGCATACTAGATCGGTAGATTAAATAAATTTGTCTTTTCCTTTTATTTTATCAAGTAGTTAAGAATAGTAATTCTGTTTCATATGCACATGTAAACAAATAACAAGGGTACATTTATTTTTAACGCAATCAATTTTCTAATTTCTTAACGCTATTTGTAGTGCATGTGTTTTCTGTTAGCGTGAGGCTGCCCCTCCCTTCCTTTATGTGGGGCAATAATAGTCTTTGCCGAAAATGGGAACTAGTTAAATGAATTGTCTACGTGACTGTCGTCCGTCCCGAGGCGTCCCTTTTTTTGTGACAGTTTTTCAACCATCCCATGCGGCAGCCCCCAAAACTACCTGTGTTTTTTGTGTGCCTTGCTGGCTCGCTGACAATTTTTAATATATTTGTGACATATCACAGGCTTAACACTTGCCATTTAATTATAGCTGGATCGCTATGATCTCGTCTGGTTGGGCATGGTATCCTTATGGATTAGATCGCCAAGGACGACGAGGGGCTAGCTGAATTTCGTCCAGCAGCCGCCTTGCATAGCAATGGTGGCAGGTTAATAAAATGGATGAAATTCCCGAACGGAATGACTCATCGGGGTACCGTTGGTAGTCGGCACATATTTTTGTTTAATTTGATTCGCGAGTTTTCCTTCTTTCGCATCAGTTAGTTCAAGGAAGGGGATGTGCCGGAGCCTCGTGCTTATTTGACAGTCAGGTGGCTATTATTTTTATACTACTTGTATTTATGTTTTATTAGTGTGCCCCTTTTTCTCTTTGTTATTATTATTATTATTATTATTATTTATTTAGAAGAGAAGAAAAGCATCCCCACGCCATATATATATATATATATACATATTTTTTTTCCTTTTTTTTTTACTACAATTATATACCTACGCAATTATATTTATTCAGAATCTTAAAAAGAAGGAGGCATAGGTAATAAAAGATTAATTCGTATGTGTCGAAATTAGGAGCGAAACTCGTTTATCGTGTAGGATACAATTATGAATACATAAGGTTATTATAAGCATAAAGTATAAATCAAATTTTGTTACAAAAGTTTAGGATGATGTAAAACTTATGGAAGTGAGCGTCAAACATGTGGTAGAAGAAAGGAAAGTTGTTGCGATTTATGGAGTTGAAAGTATGATTAAGCTAACAAAGGTTGAGGGTTTAGCACGACATTTGCAATGGCAATTTTTCCTTTTTGCCGGTCAAATTTAATTGATGCCGGGGTTTAGATATCGAAAGGTTCGCATCCGTTTACATCCCTTGGTTTTTTTTAGAAAGAGGAAAGAAATAGGCGACCTCCAAAACCCCTTCCTTAATTCTTTCGTCTTTCTTTTACAATAGATATATGTATATATATATATATATATATATATACATATTTTTTTTTTGTTTTTTTTTTAATTATCGACGCATGTAATTATACTCATCTAGAATTTAAGAAATAAAGCCTAATTTATATAGACTAGAACAACACAAGGGCGCGCGCTACGCGCGCGCCATTTATTCTATTCTATTTCGTTCATTTATAATATATCACTTAAAAGTTTGGAAGTATTATAATTATTTAACACATAAAAATATAAAGTCCATACTTTATTTATGATAATTAGCGTAACACTTGCGACAGAATTTAATTTTATCTTATAAGGTACATCAAACTATATATATCTATATATTTTTTAAATACGTCCTTTTCAAAGAAGTAACAGGAGGGAAAGTTAAACCTGGGGAAAAAGTAAAATTTCTAAACCTTCTATACCATTCAATTGATTCGAAATTGAATAATCGAGTTGGAGAAGACAAACGCAATTATAAATATAAAGAATAATTTTAAAATATGTCTAACTTATATACATATTGAACAAAAATTTTAGACAATAATTGCCAATAAAAAGTTGTTTTATTGTAAGTAAAATTATAACACAATATTAATAAGAAAAGGAATGAGAACAAGAAGAGAATTAATTGTAAATATTTTAGATATTTTTATTTACATTTAACATTATTTACATTAAAACATTAAACATTAAATATTAAACATTATTATATTGTAAATATTTTAGATATTTTCATTTACATTTAACATTATTTACATTAAAACATTAAACCTTAAACATTAAACATTAAACATTAAATACTATATTAAATTTTTAACAATTTTTTAAAAAAACGTTTTTTTCCAAGTAATTTTCTTATTCTGAATCTGAAAATTAAAAATATATATAAATTTTGAAAGATTTCTTAATGTATGAAAATGTAATATTATTATTTTAATATTATAATTATTATTTTTATTGTTATTTTTGATATTTTTGTTGTTATATTTGTTGTTATTACCAGAAGACACACAGAGTGCTCAGTTTTCGTGAATTACAACTTCAATATATATTATATGTCACATTACATTTATATATCGTAATTAGATGCTGCACACTCATACATACGTATATTAATGAAAATTTATAAACAGTATGTCAACTTTTCAGTTTATAAGTTAAAAATTAATTTATTTAAAATGCACACCTTTAAAATACATAATACCAACAAAATGAGAGTGTAACTTATAGCTTATCCGCATTAAAAATATATTACGAGATATATTTAAGCTATAAAATATATTAATTGTGAAAAATATGTTATTCTTCATATTTTGAATTACAAAACAATTACATATGTACGACGAAGTATACACAGGTAAAAGAGAGCATTAATATAGACGGTATTACAAGATATTTTGTAGTATTCCACATTGTTTCTGCTCTCTCCCCATCATCCTTATCTGACTCTTCTCCCAATTGATTTTTATTTAATAATTTAAATTAAAGCAAATTTTAACGAAAAAATATAAGTCAAAGATGATTTTAATCTAACAATATAAGTAAGTTAAAGTTAATTTCAATTTAAGTTATTATTTATAACATTAGTTAATAAAGAAGACACTGAATACAAGCCTGACATTTATGGCGACACAATTACAATTATACGTACTATTGGAAATACCTCGTCATATAAGATTAAAAAATGGGAAGGAAAAATTGTTTCTACAAAACAAGAGGAATTGGACAGTATCATAATGACGATGAATATACAGATTGATAATCCAATATCTGTTTTAAATCAGGATGTTTCAAGAACATTTTTAGTTACTTCTAAACCCGATGAAAAGTATAATTTATTTATGAAAGCTACTCTCTTGGATACCATTGAAAATAATTATAAAGAGGATTTCTATATAGTCGAAGAAGAATACAATAAATTAAGGATATACTCATTGACTTATAAAAGTCAACTTTCCGTCGACTTTTCGTTAATTATGCTCTTTAACAAGTGAAGAAGCCTGCGAGATAATGTCGGACATGGCAAAAGTGCCAAAAATTGCAAAAGAGCGTTTACTTTACATGAATACACATTCTACCCCAATCCAAATTACAGGTCTTATGAGGGAAGGTGTACACGCGCTAAATATCTTCATGTTTCTATAAAACATAATAAAAATAATGCAATAATACTAATTTGATTAATGAACTGAAAGATGAAATTGATTTGCATGATGCCAGTTGTATTGATGTTTTCCGTAACGAAGCCGCGGAGTTGGAAAAGAAAATAGCGCAGGAAAGTGGCTTGGGAAAGGCTTTAACTAAAAACGTGCAGCAGCTTCAGAAGACCGTTGATTAAAGACCAAAGACTTAAAGACCAAATTAAGGAGTTGACACGGGAGAAGGAAAATCATCGGCACCAGTGTCAGCATGTTACTCAAAAGTTACGGGAAATTCGCCATACAGTGCGCAAAGAGGGAATTTGATATACAAGAAACAGTGGTAAAGAAAGCGGTTTCCAACGCCACTGAAAAATGTCCCAGGCTAAACACTACCAGATTGACAAACCAAATCAAAATTTTACTAACTGAGTTAGGAGATAAAATTCGCGAGATAGAAAACCAGTTTGACTGTTTGGATAATTATGGCGACAACTGAAAGAAAAGGAAGAAAAATATGAAGTAAACATTAACTTTGCAGTTCAATTGAAACAAGATTGCGAAAAACATATCGAACGAGTCAAGCATCGACAGAATATGTTCCTCCTCCTAAGGGACTTGTATAGTGTCTGTGTGCAGAAAGCTTTTACCAATGTGCTTTCTTAAAGACAATATAAGAGTACTGTGGTGATCGATCATACAAATAAACTGCTTGACTTACATGTGAGTGTACAGTATGATAAAGAGTCGAGCAACGACTGAAAGCTGAATGGGTGAAATCATCTGTGATCGCGTGATAAAATATCCATCTTTAAGGTCTCCTGGAGCTGAAAAATGGAAGAAAAAATTGTTTCTACAAAACAAGATGAATTGGACAGTATCATAACGACGATGAATATACAGATTGAT